>NC_034412.1:42157199-42392005 GCF_002078875.1 Numida meleagris
CCGGGCCGCGGGCGCAGGTGAGCGGCGTGCAGAAGCAGCGGCGGCTGGCGGCCAACGCGCGGGAGCGGCGGCGGATGCACGGGCTGAACCACGCCTTCGACCAGCTGCGCAATGTCATCCCCTCCTTCAACAACGACAAGAAGCTGTCCAAGTACGAGACGCTGCAGATGGCGCAGATCTACATCAGCGCCCTCGCCGAGCTGCTGCACGGGCCCCCCGCGCCCCCCGAGCCGCCCGCCAAGGCCGAGCTCCGCGGGGCCCCCTTCGAGCCGCCTCCGCCGCCCCCTCCGCCGCCGCCCCGCGCCTCGCCCACCGCGCCCGCCAGGACTCGCTTCCCCCCGGCGCCGGCCGCGGGCGGTTTCGCGGCGCAGCTCGAGCCGCTGCGCTTCCCCTCTTTCCCGGCGCAGAAAGCGCCTTCTCCCGCGCTGCTCCTGGGGCCGCCCGCGCCGCAGCAGCCCGAGAGGAGCAAAGCGTCGCCGCGCTCTCACCGCAGCGACGGGGAGTTCTCGCCGCGCTCCCACTACAGTGACTCGGACGAGGCCAGCTAGGGGGCTGCGGGGCCGCGCCTCCCACCCGCCCGCTGCCGCCGGGGCCGCGTCGTTATCTCGCCGCGTAGTCGCTCCCGTCAGAGTTTCCTTTGCCCAGAAGCCGCCGCCGTCCCTTCCTGCCAACGCGGGGAGAGCGCCGCCGCGGGACTCCCCGCGGTGTCCGCCCCGTCCCGTGCCCGCAGAACGCACCGCGGCGGCGCTCCCGGGGGAAGCGCGGCGCAGAGCACTTTATCAGCGGCGGAGACGCGGCCGCAGAGGAGGGCCCCCGGCTGCCAAGGGAAGCCCCGCGCCGCGGTGGGCGCCGAGCCTGAGAAACGCGAACTCTTCGCTCGTGTCAAACTTTTATGTTCGTTTTATTTCGCTTTTGTGGTAATAGGAAACTTATTTATTAAGGAGTGTTTGCTACTATTTCTGCTTTCTGGTTGTTTGTTTTTTTGTTGTTGTTTGTTTTTTTTAAAGCAAAAAAAAAACTTTTCTACGGTGAAAATCGTTTATTTTAACTTTAGCCCAGCCAATTGCCACTGGCTTATGTATTTTTTTTTTTCGAGATCAAATAAAGGTGGAAAAATAAAAAGGCGAAGCGAACCTGCGGCGCGGTCGCGTTCCCCCCTTCTCCCCGCACACTCCGCGCTGGGACATGGTCCCGTCCGCGCAGCACGCGGAGCGCCACGGCCGTGTCCCCCCCACCGCCGGAACGGGCGGCGAGTGCCGCTCCCCGCAGATGGTCCCGCGAGTGGGGCCGGGCCGGGCAGAGCGGGCGCTGCCCGAGCTGCGCACCTGTCCCGCGGTAACCGGCCCTCGCTCGGCCCTTGGCACGGAGCGGCCGCACGGGGCGGGGGCGGCCTCGCAGGGTGAAGAGTTCAGCGGGACGGTTCCCCCCCCCTTCTCCCTTCCCAAAGCGCTGGAGGAGGGAGTACCTTTCGTTGCCGGGGCCGTGTCTTGCCGGTGGGGGGTTGGGGGAGGGGGAGGAACGAGGCGAGGAGGAATATCATCACCCGGTTTAATTTCTTTGGAGGGGTGGGGGACGAGGGCTTTATTTTATTTTACTTTATTTTATGGTGGTTGGTTAGTTAGTTTCCTCTCTCATTCCTTTCGTTTCGTTCCCTCTCGTTGCGTTTTCCTCCCCGCATACCGGTGGCGGTTCTTCAGCCAGCACGAAGCGGCCGGGCCGCGCAATTGGAGCGCAACCATCGCGACGTACGCATCCAACCTCCGCGCTCCCGGCACCCCAGACTGCGGAGCGCAGCAGATTCTCAGCGCTCGTTGTCTGAAGGTTTTTTCCTCACTCCCCCCCCCCCCCCCCTTTTTTTTTTAACACTTCTCTGAAAGAGATGCGCAGCGCATTTCCATGTTGAGGTTCAGCCCCCGGAGTTTGCATAACAACCGCTTGGCAGCCCCCTCTCCCTCCCCCGTTAACAAGCTGGAACGTAGAGCTGCAGGTTGCTCTAATCTCATTAATATTTTGGAAAGTTGAATATTGAGCGTTTCGGAGCGCTCATTCCCCATATGCCGGGCCGCTCCCGCTATGCTGGCTGCTTCCTTTCTCTCCATTATAAGCAATTAGCTCCTACCTTCCAAAGTGGGATCCAAGTATCCAAGATACTAGCAAAGGCATCAACTCTGCGGTGCAAGCTAAGCACGCTCCCAAACAAACAAAGAGACAACATTTCTTTAAGTAATGAAGATGGATAAATCGCTTTATTGAGCTCGCGACAGTATTTGTTTTGCACGGACGAGCGCAAAGTTTGCAAAGCGGAGAGAGCGCGCTTCGCGGCTGCTTTGCTTTGTGCGATTTTTCTCACTTTTAGAGGCATTTCTTTAAAGCGGGAGCGTTCGGGTTTGGCAGAATGCTCCGTTTTCTTCGGGGCGCAGCTCTCCGGCTGCTGTTTGCCCAACCTCTGGCCCCGGGGATAGAAGGAAGGAAGGAAGGAAGGAAGGAAGGAGAGGGGAGAAAGGGTTAACCCCGACGCTTCTTAATTAGAGCGGGGCGGACAATGCGGCGGGGCGGCCCGGGGAGGGGGGCTGGCCGCGCTCCCGGCCGCGGTGCGCCGTGTCTGGAGCGGAGCACGCGCTGTCAGCTGGTGAGCGCGGCGCGGCGGCCTTTCAGGCGGCGCCCCGGGGAGCTGCGGACCGCGGGGAGCTCCGCCGTGCCCCCCCCCCGCCTCGGCAGCCCGCGCTCGGGCCTCCCCCTGGCCCCCTCCTCGCCTCGCCCGAGGAGCGACGGCCGTCGGAGAGGGATACAAAAGGGGAAAAGCAACGCCTGCTTGTGCGGAGGGGGGGGGGTCCCACGCGTGTACGTGTTCCCGTGGCTCCTCTCCCTATAGCCCTGTGCAACCGTGGTGCGCCGGCGGAGCTCTCCAGGGACGCGCGGCTCTCCCATCTGCTGCAAAGCGCTGCGATATCGCCGGCGCTCCCCTGCAGGAATGTCACCCGCGGGGGCCGCGCGGAGCCCCCACGACCCCTCCCCGCCGGGGACAACCCCCCGCTGGCTCGGCTCCGGCTGCGGGGAAGGCAGAGGGCCCCCTCCGAAGGGCTATCGGGTGGCAGAGGACGCCTTTGGGAGCGCGGCCAGGACGTGTCAGCACGGCGAAGCGTTTCCTCGCTGCCCCCGGTGCCTTTCTGCCGTGCGCTCCCTGCCGCCGGGCTCGGGACGGGAACACCGGGGCCTTTCGCGTTGGACCGCTGCCGCTCGGAGCCGTGCCCCCCGCGCCGGGCAGGGAAACCGAGATTTGGGGATAGGAGAGCGACGTTCGGGGCTGGGAAAACGAGTTTTGTGGCTGGGAGAGCAAATCGCGCTCACTTGCAACGACCCAATTCCCCATTCACCCAAACTTCCTTCTTTATCGTTTTTATGTTTAAACGCTGTAATCCCGGTGTCCGCACGCCCGCCCTGGTGCGCGCTCCTGCACACAACCCGGGACAGCAGCGCGCACCCGAGCGGTGCTGCCGCGCTTTATGGAGCGGTTAATCAACTGCGCATCAGCGAGACAGCGCATCAGCCCATCTGCTTGATATATATTCAGGAGGGCTCCAGCCCTTTTGAAGTCTAATTTCTTCCCCGGGAGAACGCGCCGGGTAATTTACCATCATTTCATACGCATCACGGCCACCGAGTTAACCCTTTCCCCAAGCGCTGCCCGCGCAGGATTTTCTCCCGAAAAACGCCGGCTTCAGTTACAAACTTGTGGAAGTGTCTCTTCCATAATGCTCGTTGAAGTAAGAGTCCACAGCCCACCAGCACCATAACCCCTCGAATTTGTCGGATTAGAAGGGAGGTGTTGTTAAAGATCTGCTTGAGATAAGCAAACGCTTAGAACCACCCATGCCAATGCGCATCACTTCATTCTCAACTACCTACTGCTGGCTTTATTTTTAAGATCGTTGGGATTTTTTTTTAATATCTTTTTTTTTTTTTTTTTTTGTAGGACCCAGCCCCACAGCAGCAGTGCGAGCAGGCACCGCTTCTCTGTTACCTGCAATAAATGCCATCTCCTGCCGCAGTTTTTTTCTCCCAAAGTCTGCTTATAAAAGGAGGGATGCGGGGGCGGGGGCGGGCGGGCTTATGTTTGTCTATGCTACGCAAACGCTGCCTTGCGAGAAGGCTCCATGCATGGGGTTAAGCTGTCCCAGGGGCTAGGACAAAGCTGGGACTGCAGGAATCAGGGATCCCTGTTAGGAGTGGACACCAGGCTTTTTTGTGGTGCATTTTAAAAAGGCAGAGGAAAGTGGGCCAAATGCTTCCATACAATTGGATTTCTTTGGATTTAAGGTCCCCTCCAACCTAACCCATTCCATGATACCAATACCTATGATAGAAATTTCTCTTTGATTATTTGTTTCCTATCCACCTGCGTGCTCCTTTATGTTTTTCCCTTGATTTTCCTTTGGCTGGTGCTAATGCTAAACCAAGTCCCAGTGTTAAGGAGGGTGAATCAAAACGCTGGCTCTGGGCTGACAGGTGGGATGACTTGTTGGATCACTTCCACACCTATGTGCTTAACCCTACAGCAGTCATACAGTTGGGAGCTTGCCCGAACTGTTGGCCAGCATCCCTTGCTGGGGCTGCTGCTCCAGTTCTCAGATCCTCAAAGCTGTTCCATGTGTCCTGTCTGTGGCAAAGGACATAGGACCTACCAGCATTAGGTGACTTGCAATGTCAGGGCAAGAGCACAGGTTGTGTGTCTTCTTATGTTACTTGCACCATGCACTTTTTCCCTTCAAAAGTTTTTCTAGTGAGGAGACTGTGTGCAACACCAGCAATTCTGCTTTCCTCCCTTATAGAGATGGTTCAAGCAGGATGTGGAGCAGATGCCTTACTCCAGCTTTAGTTTGTTGTTTGGAGTGGGCTGAGAGGGAAGAAAGAGCAGAGATTTCTGTTACAGGGCACAGCTGAGAAAGCCTTGGGAAGGATGGCTGCTGCAGGCAGCTTCTGCAGGCAAAGCATTCTCCCCACCTGTAGCTTGTTCCCTCCCCAGAGTCAGTGCAGGGCACCTGGAGGTGAGACAGCCTGAAATAGGCTGCACAGAGTATGACGTAGCTCTAGCTGGAGGATGGTTTTGGGAGGCAAGGGAAGATGCGCTCTGGTGTGCAGAATATGCAGAAGTACCCACAGGCCTTGGTTATGCCTCAGGTAGGAAGGATAGCTGCTTTTTTTTTTTTTTCCTTTTTCTCCTGAAGTTACCAGTGCTGTAATGTTTGTAGCCAAACTGGAATAAATGCAGCTAGACTTGTGCTCTTCTGTTGTATTGCTTACCAGATTGTTTTGTTTTTAAAGCAAATATTTATGTGGTTCTTTTGTGGTCAGGGTAGGTGTTCTGGATGAAATCAGTTACACTTTCATTACTCAGGGAAGCCAATTAACCCTATTTTTTTCTGCATTGCGAAGCATCCTAAAAGCTGTTTGTTTAAGAAGGCTTGGGCGGGGGGGGAGGGGGACACAACACAAAGTCTGGCTCTGTGAGAGCGGTAAGTGAAACAGAAGGGCTTTGAATTGTCCCTAGAGGTTTTGGAGTTTGCCTATTGGGAAAAGCGATGAAAGCTCCGAAGCATTGCTGGCTCTAATTCTGGGGTTAGCAAGTAGTGAGATCACTTCACATGAGTGTTGCTTTTGCCTGTGGACCCCACTGCAGGGGCACTGGAGTGAGCACTATTCATAATTTAAGGAAAAGTGGTTTTGTTACTTGATCCTGCAAAGCTAGTAGGTGCCACTGCAGTGAGATAACCTGCTTTTCCCATTTTTATCTGGGCTCCTTTATGGTGGTGGAAACTCTGTGCTGTATTTTTAAGGGGGATTTTGCAACCTTGGCATGCAGTTTAGGCTGCTCCAGGGGCTGGGATGTGATCCCCTATGACAGGTATTCCTGGTCCTGCACCTGCAGTGCTTCGTGACCAGGAGTTCATGATAGCAGCCCTAGAGCACAGCCTTCCCTGATGCTCATAGAACCAGGCACCTTCCAGCTTTGGTTGGATGTTCAGCTGTAGAAGCGTGTGCTGGAGGAGCTAGCCTCAGTGTAAGACTAGCTGAACAGAAGGTTAAGATGTCAATTTCAGTTTTTTTTGTCAGTATTCCAACCACTGGGGGAAGTGACATTTGGAAAGTGAACTTCTGTCTTTGGTTTCTTTTTGTTTTCTGATGAAAGCAGAGCAAACAGAGGAGCATCACCCTGGACCTAGTGAAAATAGTGTGTCAAATATTACTGCTGTGATCTTGTTCCTAATTTCAAATGGTCATAAAACAGGGAGTAACAACAGTTATTCCCAGAAAGGAAACAGGAAATGTGAAAGGTGAGCATCTAAATCCAGGCTTCTGGCTCTCAAAAGCTCCCAGGATTTTCTTTTGTTGTGTGGTGGTTTGCTGTTTAGTAGGTGAGGAAGAGTCAGCCTCTTCCTTATTTCCATAAACACTGAAGATATACTGATGGGTATGTTTTGCAGTCACATTTATTATTCTTGGTGCACGCCTTGAAAACAGTGTGGGGAGATGCTATGGGGATGTGGCCCAAAGATTCCTGAAATACCTGGTGGTACAGGACCCTGATCTGTGCAGAAAATTGGCAGATTAAGCTGAATAAATCTCTTCAAAGGCTGCAAAAATATTGGAAACAAATAGCTTGTTGTCATTGTTTTGACATATCTTTTTATTTATATAATAAAAACAACAAAAAAAAACAGATTATCAAATTTGGAAGCTTTTCTTTTTTCTTTTTCTTTTTCTTTTTTTTTTTTTATGGAAGTGTCAGTTTCGGTGAATCTCCAAATTAAATTTGAGAAATATAAATGAAAAGCATCAGGTTAAGGTGTTGATTTGACTGAAAGGAAAAATTACAGAGAGATGATTCTGAGCACTGCCATACACCACTTAAAATTCTGGGGTGTTTACATATCAACATTAGTTTGTATTTCTTGCAAATTATTACAGGTAAAGCAATCTGGTTCTGATATTTAAATGCATTTTTTTCCCTGTGGATTTTTGTTTGTTAATTTGTTCTTAATGCCATTGGCTTCTTGGTGAAGTTACTTGTTTTTTTTTGTTTGTTTGTTTTTGAGAAATAATTGACGCTCTCAGAAAAAGCTTTCATTGGAACAAGAAAAATTTTTAAATTAATGTTGTTACTTACTATACTAATAATGGCAGCACTGGATAGTTGCACTGATTAACTTTATATGTTTTTCCAGTTTTACCTCTGAACTCAGTTTTGGATTTTGAACATACTAAATTGGCTTGAACCAGGGTGTTAGCATCTGGCTCATGCTGAGCTTTTTAAAGATATTAGCTCTACTTCTGGAGCTTTTTGGAAGAAAATAGTGAACTGTAGTGTCACATTCTTTGCTGTTTTAAATTTCCCTGTTGCATTGCTTTACCTAGGGGAAAAATAATTTAGAATGGCCTCACTGCTTCAGAAGTAGAGGGCTACAAAATTGCCAGTAGGAAATTCCTGTTAGGTATGCTGTATACCTGATTTGAAAACCTTGGAGCAGGCATAATGTCCCCTTCCACATCATCAACGTGATGGCCCCTTCTTCAGCATCAATCTGTAGAACGAGTAGTTTGGCCAAAAAAAAGTGCGCTTAAGTACAAGGTTTTTGTACTGTGCCTGGTAGGACATAGTTAAGTGTGGAAAAAATAAGATAGCCTTTGAAGTTACCTATAAGCTGCTGTCTTGATTAATTTAAAATTTTAGGTTTACACACCCTGTAATAAACTTTTATTTAGGTTTTATTGCAACTGAACTTTACGTCTTCTGCGCTTACCTAATATTAGTGTGGTAACTGCTGAGGCAGGTGAATCAACAGAGGGAAGTCTAAACTGATTCAGAAATGGCCATAAAACCCCTTGAGCAGCGCTGATAAACCTGCCTGGCTTGTTTTCCTTCTATTAGCTTTAATCCTGGCTTCCAGCACTGAAGCTGGTGATGGGGCAGTGGGAACTTTCCACAAAGGGATATTTGATAAAGGGGACACGTGAACGTCTGACATGTGCTGGTCGCGTGGGTGACAAGCGAGCAGGCAACTCTGCACCTCCTGACGAGTTGCTGGATGACGCATGATTTTTTTAAAAAAATTATTATTATTTTATTTTTAAAACCTTTTATTTTTCCTCCCAGAGTTGTTGTATTGGCTCCCTTGTCCGACCGCCCTTGCCGTGCGCGATGCGGGCGCTGTCCATGGTACCCACTCGGCTGGTGGGCGGCTCCGTTCTCGGCAGCTTTATGTTCCCCGAGAGAGGAATTGAGTTTGGTTTTGATGGGTCCTATGCTTTTTTTAAAAAACATATTTTTGTCTATGGCTGTCGACTCCCATTTTGTCCCTCCCTACTAGCACAAACTCCTACAAAAAATGTTTGTTCACCTTGTTCAATGCAGTGTGTTTTTAATCCGTGCAGCAGGTACAGCTGCAGGACCTGAGTAATAGGTGAAGCTGCTGTGGTTTAGCCTGGCAGGCAGCTTAACACCACACAGCCATTTGCTCACTCACCTCCACAGGCATGGGGGAGAGAACTGGAGATAGTGGCAGGGGGTGGGAAGAAAAGCTCATGAGTTAAGGACAGTTTAACAGGAAAGAAAACGGAGGTGAAGCAGACAAAACAAGTGTTGCACGATGCCGCTGTTCACCACCAGCCAGTCCCCAGGCAGTGTCTGTCCCTCTGGCCAGCTCCCCCACTTTTTTTCGTTCAGCATGACGCGAAATTGTATGGGATGTTCCTTACACCAGTTTGGGTCAGCTGTCCTGGTTCTGTGCCCTCCCAGCTCCTTGTGCATCTCCAGCCTCTTTGATGGCAGAGCAGTGTGAGAAACTGAAACATCCTTGGCTCTGTGCAGCCGTGCTCAGCAACAACTAAAACATTGATGTATTAACAACACTATTCTCATTCTAAATCTAAAATGAAGTACCATATCAGCTACTAGGAAGAAAGTTAACTCTATGTCAGCTGAAACCAGAACAAAAGCATAGAAGCTTGACTATTGACACCAAAAAGGCACTTTTTTCTTGTCTCTAATGGTCTTTTTTGTAAATTGGGCAAGAAACTTCTAATTATCATTCATTTTTCCAGTTGCATCATATTATTCTAATCTGTATGCATTTCATTTATGAGCTTTTACATGAAAAGAAACTTTTCTAGGAAATATAAATGAAACATGATTCTATACTTCACTCTGAGTATTTTTATTTAAAGATGCAAAGCTTTATTTAACAACTGTTGAAAGTATCTGCCTTAGACAGTTGAGTCTTTAGGAGTGTTGTACATCAAGTTCTATGATTTGGTGATTTCATTTAACAATGTTGCTTGTCAAAAAAAAAAAAAAAGGAAAAATGAGCAGAGCTGATGTAAATTTTTTGGGCTGATGAGAGAATGGCTTTGAAGTGTGTGGTATGGATCATATTTAGAAAGTACAACTCTGATAAGCCCGAAGCTTCAAGATAAAATTCCACCATAAATAGGTAAATACAGCACAGATGTTTGAAATCAAAGGAAGTCTCTCCTTGCTCTTCTCAGTTCCCGACTCTGCTAGGTGATATGAAACAGCATCTCTCTGCTGCAAGCTGACATCAGTTAGGAGACGTTAGCAGGTGGTGCAAATCAGGAGAAGGATGTATTTGGTCTGGCTCTGGCACGCTGGGGAAGCAGATTGCACTGTGAGGGGTAAGCAGTGAAGTTATAGGCAAAGCCTTTGCGCTTTCTCTCTTAGTCATTTGTGAAGCCTAGATTTAAAAAAAAAAAAAAAGGTTGATGTAAAGTAACAATTTTGTCTGAAATATAACAAATTTTTTTGTTACTGATCCTTCTTTGAAGCTCTCAACATTTGAAGTCAGGGTGTTTTTAAACTTGTTTATAAACTCAGCTTTATCACAAGGAAGCAACCTCTCCAGATTTCATTCTCTCTAGTCCCTTTCTGTTCATACAGCCCAAGTGAATTTATGTTGGCAAAAGTTTCTGCTCGAATTGCCTCTGTGTAGGGAGAATCCCAGTAGCTCATGGCAGGCAGTGAAAGATTCATTTCCTTGTGTGATGGCCCCACTCCAGGATGTTAACTTATCCTCAGCTGGAGTACAGCCTCCCACTGGGAGAAACAAGAAGTAAATGGAATGGAAAGTGGGGTATGAGAGGGCTTTTGGTGAAGAGTAAGAAAGAAGGTGACACAGAAATATATTACAAGTTAAAATAAACATGATGGCATCAGCAGGTACAAGAGAGAAAACAAGTCCGTAAAAGCAAGATTTTATTAAAAAAAAAAATCCTGATAATCTGTAGTCTCTTAGATTTGCATTTATCTTGCAAAACAGCATGCTAGATGAAATTCAGTTGTTTGATTTATGAATTTTGTCCTGATGTCAGAAAGAAAGAAACAATGTTTGAAAAAGCTATCTGATTCATTCCTACTTAGAAGCATTTGCCATTGTCTCTTGTCTTAGGTCCATGGTGAAACAAGAAATGTTAATCCTCATAGAAATTGTAGGTAAAATTTCATTTTTCAGCTTGAACTGGTGCAGGAATTGGAAGCTACAATAGGATCCTTGTTTGTACTTCTCTGCATAGCTGTGCTTTGCTCAGACATGGTTGAAAACAGTTTGATTACTTTTTTCATTGTTTATATTATGATAACATTGGCAGTGAGCAGGTGAGTGCTGGAACAACAAGGGTGTAGCTCTTTATTACTCTAAGTCATCTTTAGGCTCATAAATAAGCCTTTGGAATTGAATGAGATTACTCAACTGTGCAGGAGTGTACAGGATGTGACCATAAACTGAATTAAAACAAGCTACCCAATGTAGTTAGAAACAATGATCTGTTGCACGAAGAGCCCTTCTTGATGTTATAAAATAGTATTAAAACTGTTGTGGAGAGTTCATATTTGTGCTAGTGCTTGAAGTTCAACTTGATATTTCTGGGTTTTATTTTTTTGCATATGCAGTTTGGGACCTACAGAGCCCTGCTCACACAAACCTCTGTCAAATAGAGACAAGTGTTTTCAGCTTACTTAATGGGAGAATGTATGTGAATGAAATGGACAGCAGGTGAGTTGGCTGAATCCTTGAGGATCTTTCTCACACTGCATGAAATGCTGCCTCACAGTGTGTGTTGAGAGAAGCTTGCAGAAATGCATCTTAGCTAAGTCGACCTTCTAGATCATAAAACACGCCTCTCCCTCCAAAAAGAATAGATCCCTTACCAGTTTAATGCTTAAAATGTAACTATCAAAGTACCTTCATCTTCAGTTCTTTTGTTTTCATGTTTGTTGGATCACGTGGGACATCTCTGCATGCAAGAAAATAAGAATAGGACAGTTCATCTCCTTTAATTAGAAATATTCCCTTCCTTCCCATATCTGTAGCCATACCTGTTAATTTGCCAGCACAATAATTTTGCCTGGCACTTAAACATTACATTGAAAGGACTGTTCTTGCAACTGTGAATCTTCCACCGGAAGTTTCCCAGACAGTGGTGCTGGCTCTCTGCTACATGGTCATAAGGATTGTTCCAAAAGCTCCCAAACCAAATCAATGCCTACTCAGTCAGCTGACGGAGATTTGGGAGAGCAGGCAGAGCCCTGCGTTAAGTGCTGTATCTATGAAAAATAATGTAGCTCTACTTATGTGTGCATGCTTTTTTTCAGCCTAAAAAAAGTGTTACATTTTTCCTTTTTTTTTTTTTTAAAGAAAAAGGTCAAATTCAGAGCAACTTCATTTGATATTGGTACCACTGAAAGTTTTAGTCCCGGTTTAACAGGGAAGCACTGTGGCAACAGGATAGTCAATGAATCAACTAAATATTTTTCCAGCATAGGGAGTCAGAGTGCAGATTTTTTTTTAACAATTTAGCTGTAAGTTCAGCTGTCTCGGGTTCTGTCCAGGTTGGAGCACTCTTGGCATTAGTTCTGTTCCTTTTCAAACTGATGTTTTTTGAATGGGCAATAAAAAATGAGTACACACGACAGGATGTACACTCAGCTGCCTCATCCACGTGTCTTGGCCACAGGGCATGAGGCCATAGGAGCGTAACGTATCTTGCAGTGTTTCAATAGTACCATAACATGTATTTTATGGCTGAAATAAAACACAAAGAAAGAATATCCTTCTGAAGCTTTGTGTAATGCTTGTGTAACAGAATGGAGGGGAAAAAAGTTAATGAGTTTCTGATATGTTACTTTTATTTCTTGGCATGAATTAAAAATAAAAAAGCCTCTGAATGACACACAGGTGGATATAATTTTTTTCTAAGATGTTTTGCCCATTTCTGATCTTGCTAGTGGAAATTCTTTAACAGCTGGGTCCTTAGAAATTCTCTTACAAAGATCTCTTGAGAGTTAGAGTATTACATTTCTCAGAACAACTTAATTTCTGTTTGTTTTTTTAATGAAAAGAATGTTTAGCTGCTGGATTTAACTGGCAAGTTAAGCAACTGCATTTCCTGAATATAAGACTTCCCTACAAAAATGCTCTTTTTTTTGCAAATGCAGGTAAGATACAATTGTTTTGATTTACTACATGGTCATGATACTATTGTTACTCCTTTCTATCTCCCCAGCATCTCTCTCTCATTTTCTCTTAGGGCTAGTCCAAACTCCAGATGCTAATGTGCGTTCTGAAGTCTCTTTAGAAGCTTCTGCTCTTACCCTTTTATTTCATTCAGTTATTTCATACTAACCTCATGCCAGCCATGTCCTCTTGCTGCACCTTAAAGTTTCACGTTTCCCTATGTCTTCCTTAAAAAAAACCTTCACATTCTACTCTTTATCTGCCATATACCTAAGCCATCTTTCATCAGCTTGTTTCATCCATGATGGCAAGAGGCTTTCAACCTTCTTCCTATTCCTTTCTTCAAATCAAATCCCTACTCTATTCTCTTAATTTTTTTTAATATTTCATAGCATCTGTCATTCAAAAATTATGAGTATCTTTATGCACTTGGATGAAATAAGCCTAAGAAGCCTGCTGAATTGTTTAGAATTGACATTTCCTTTTTAGGTGTGGAGGGCCTAATCCAGCTGCTTGTTTAAGCTCAGTGATACTGACAGCAACCTAGTCTCCAGAAGCCAAAATTATTGGAAGCTAGGTGTTGCCTCCTGGGGAAATGCTAGAAATGCTACATTGACTGGAATTTGTTGAGTTGCCAGGCTTAGCCCTGAGACTGGTGGTGTCCAGAAACTGGTGCCAAGTGCTCACATCCCACTGGCCTGTCTTCATCCCTCTTGTCCTGGCAACCATCTCAAGTACTCTGCTGTTTAATTCTGAACTTTTCATAATTAAACTTGTCAGAATTTTCTAATTAAATAACAGCACAGCATTGTTAGCCTGTTGAGGGAGGGGATTGTCCTGCTCTGCTTTGTCCTGATGCAGCCTCACTAACAGCACTGTGTGCAGGTTTGGGCTTCTCAACATAAGGAAGATATAAAACTGTTAGCATCCAAAGGAGGGGGCTACAAGGATGGTGAAGGGTCCGGAGGGCAAGGCATGTGAGGAGCCGCTGAGGTCCCTTGGTTTGTTCAGCCCAGAGCAGAGGAGGCTGAGGGGAGGCCTCATGGCAGCCTACAGCTTCTTGCAGGGAGCAGAGGGGTGGTGCTGAGCTCTGCTCTCTGGTGACAGCGGCAGGACCTGAGGGAATGGCATGGAGCTGCATGGGGGGAATCATGTTGGGTATTAGGAAAACATTCTTCACAGAGAAGGTGGTTGGGCATGGAATGGGCTCCCCAGGGCAACGGCCAGGACCTCAAACCTAGTGGGCTTCAAGAAGTGTTCGGACAACCCTCTTAGAAATATGGATTGAATTTTGGGTGGTCTTGTGTGGAGTCAGGAGCTGGACTCAGTGATCCTTGTGGATCCCTTCCAACTTGAGATATTCTATTTTTCTATGAACTTTGTGGGAAGAAAATGTTGTGCTGCAGTGTACTTAGTAAACAATACTGCAGGAAGCCTCCTGGCTTCAAATAATTTTCTTGGGATACAGGTCGGTGTTGTGTGCTGCTGAGACCCTGAAATTCTGTTGTGGCTAACGGTACTGGGCCATGCAGTTCTTCTGCCCTCTGACTGTTATGAAGGTCTTCTGATGCAGGTGGCTCTGGGGGAAGTCTCCAGTGTTGAGTCCATCATTAACCTAGCCTGGTGAAAGTCCCTGGAATTCCCATGAGGATGGATTGGGGGCTCTAGGTTTTCTTGAGTGACCTGGACAGGTGGCAGTCTCGGGACCTAGAATGATCTGTCCAGACTGTGGCAGCTGCTGCAAGAGCTGCCATTTCTGTCATTGCACAGGCACAGCACGAAGTAGATTTCATTGCAGAACCTCTGAGATGGCTTGTCTGAAACCATGTCTCTTTCTGAATATCAAATGAATAGGCACTGGAACCAGATTAAGTTTTCAAATATTGATTTTTTTTTTCCAGCTGGCTTGACTGATTTCTTTCTCTTGAATATAGAGAATTTGCAACCAGCTCATGTTGGTGAAGGTGCTACTAATATGCAGTACTCCGAGCCTTTAAAATGACTGGCATTGCATGGAGTCAGACTCCAAATTAATTGTGACTGAGAGAACAACTTCTTTGTTATCTGTCACGAAGCATGAATTTGGATTTCCCTTGAAAAACATCAAATCTAAACTACTTTTATTTTAAACACTTTACATAACAAAATATAATCTTAGCTTCACATTTTCTGTTTCACTTATTTCTTTTATCATCACTTACTCTATCAGTAAGATTACAGTAAGTGATGCATTTAATTATAGATATATTTATTTAACTTGAAAAGGATTTGTAGTTGTGTTTACATGACATCAGTCAGTGGGAGAAATGCAGAGGTGTTTCTTGAAAATTCAAACCATCAACAAAGCCAAGAGCCTGTTCTTTTCTGGTGGGGGATCATAAAATTTCAACTGAAGAGTTATTATGTGAACAATATGAAGTTCATCAACATTAGCCTGTATGCAAAAGCCCTCTTCAGCATATTTAAACTAGGCTGATGTGCATTCAACCCTAGTACAATACTCGAATGCTCCTGCTTATAACTGCAGCCAAAGCTCTGGTAGCTCTCACAACTCCGTGTCTTTTTCAAGCTTTCTGTGGCTTGAAAAAGAAAACTGAATGCCTAATATTTAAATCGAATGGCCTGTTTACTCCAGATCACATTTAAGTTGTTTATTGTTCATTGCAATTTGAACAACTTCAGCTTCCTTGTGCAGATGTAAAGAAATACATCTGGGAGAAGTTGTCAGTGCACTGGGCTCTGATTCCCACCAGCAACTTGAACAAAAATGCTGCAAGTACAAAGTAACGAAAGCATGAGGAGGGCTAGATCTTAGTTTAGACGCTGAGCTTGAAAATTAAATTGAAAAGCAATCTTTAGAAGTCTGCAGGAAAAGTAAAAATGAAGCTCCTCAGACCCAGCTGATGTTGCTGAGTCTGGAAGCAGAAGTTCATCCCTGCATAGAGGGCTGTGTGTGCTGATGTGATGGCTTGGCTGTGTGGGTTTCTGTATGCTGTTCACTGTGGTTTGGGTCAGGATTCATATTTGGTGTTTGTGCATTGATTGAGAAAATTGAGAAATACAAGTGGTAAGGGGACATGAAAGTTCTGCAGAGCCATGATGCAGAATTAAGTGGGGTTTATGAAAGGAGGAAAGATGTGCTGAGAGAAGACGACAGTGTAGGTTGGCACTGTGGAAACAAACGATGTTTTGGAAAGTGGTAATGGGATCTGCAGTGATTTTCTTGCTGTTTTGGGTGTTCTTTGCGGGCTTCTGTAGTACTTCATAAAGACAAGGCTGGATGTATTTAATTTTGCTTTGTAACAATTGCTACAAAAAATGACCTGCAAATATATAAATATAGCTCATGTTAATGTGACCTTTGACCTTATTACACTTTTATTTGCTCCCATTTCTTTCTTTCAAACATGTAAGTGATATCGCGGTCTGTAAGCCAAGCTGCTGAAATAAACTAGAAAATGGCATCGACAAGGCAGGAGAAATGGTCTGGGAGGGATTTGGCTGCAGGTTATCAGCCATTAATTATTCATTTGGTAAACAATGAGGGAGAGCAAAAGCAGCCAGACCAGGTAGGCAGAGGATTAGGTTGTAAGATAATAGAGATAAGAGCAAATAAGGAAAAAATCCTTAGCAAATAAAGCTGAATGTTATTCATAACTGACACAAGCCTTCTTACACTGTAAAATAAAATACCGGTGAATTATTAATGGCTTTCATTAAGGGAATTGCACCAGTGTTTGACGACAGAGTTCGATATGACTCACAAAGCCAAAGTTTTGCAAAACGTCAACAAAAGGCCTAATCTGGGGGAAACAGCTGCAAGAATTTTTTTTCTACTTCATGTTTGAGTAAAACAAGTTTGAGGTTCAACAAGACCAAATGCAAGGTGGTGCACTTGGGCTGGGGCAATCCCAGGTATTTATACAAACTGGGGGAAGAACCCCTTAAGAGCAGCCCTGCAGAGAAGGACTTGGGGGTCCTGATGGATGAGAAGCTGAACGTGAGCCAGCAGTGTGTGCTGGCAGCCCGGAAGGCCAACTGTGTTCTGGACTGCATTAAGAGAAGAGTGGCCAGCAGGGGAAGGGAGGTGGTGATCGCCCTCTACAGTGCTCTTGTTAGGCCCCATCTGGAGTACTGTGTCCAGGCCTGGGGCACCCAGCACAAGAAAGACGTGGAGCTCTTGGAACGAGTTCAGAGGAGAGCCACCAAGATGATCAGAGGGCTGGAGCACCTGTCCAATGAAGAAAGGTTGAGGGAACTGGGCTTGTTTAGTTTGGAGAAGAGAAGGCTCCGGGGAGACCTCATTGTGGCCTTCCAATACTTGAAGGGAGCGTATAAACAGGAGGGGGAACGATTGTTCACGAGGGTGGATAGTGATAGGACAAGGGGGAATGGTTTTAAGCTGAGACAGAGGAGATTTAGGTTGGATATTAGGAGGAAGTTTTTCATGCAGAGGGTGGTGACACACTGGAACAGGCTGCCCAAGGAGGTTGTGGATGTCCTTCCTGTCCCTGGAGGTATTCAAGGCCAGACTGGACGTGGCTCTGGGCAGCCTGGTCTAGTGGTTGGTGACCCTGCACTCAGCAGGGGGTTGAGACTCGATGATCTTTGAGGTCCTTTTCAACCCAGGCCATTCTATGAAAACCATGTCACAAATCTCAGAGCTGCTGGTGACAAAAAAAAAAAAAAAATCTTTAGGATTTTGTTTACTTTTTTCCCGTTTTCTTTGGATTTCTTGGAGTTTGGCAAGAGGAGGAAGTACTAATTAGGAAAAAAAAAATGTGGTCATATGAACTTCTGGCCTTTGTGGTTTTGGTCTCTTAGTGTGTCTGAGACCACTTGTTTGCTGCTCTCAATGGCTTGTGTACATATCAGTCTTCCTATCAATGGCTTTCGGTCAGTATCCATGCAAAAATGCTTGTGTTAAAGATTTCTCGGCAAAAAGAAGTTCACAGAGCAGGGAACATGAGGATAGAAATAACATACAATCTTCCCAAGCTACCCTTTAGCCTGAAAGAACCCATCTACGTTTTCCAGGCAAATGTAATACTGGCCAGTAAGTATACCTTAATCAAACTGCTGTTTAGTAAGGGCAGTCTGTTTTTCCAGAAGAAAGTAAATGCTGTAAATGATGACATTGTATCTCACTTGTGCATACTGACATGATGAAACAAGTTCCTGGAAGGTACAACTTAACCGTGAGGGAAATCGTTCCTGGGTCATCTATTGGGGCTGCTGCTGAAGGTGGGGTCCATCAGGCCACAGGGGAGGAAGAATCCAGTGAGGTTTGCTAGGATGTCATATACCACACACCTGATTTTCTTTGTTCAGCATCTGCGCCTCCACTGTGGGTGGGAGGTTTTGGCATGGTTTTGGCTCTGTCTTCCAGGAAGGTTTGGCATATTTTAGTCTTCTAAACTGCAGATTAAACATGAAACAGGAATTTTAGGTTCCATCAATAGCACCAGAGATCCAGGTACAAGTGCTGTGAAAGGCATGCTTCGTGGCTTAGTGATGCTCTTGTCTCTATTAAATTGTTCTGCGTTATGACTGTAGGTAATACTATTTTCAACTGATGAGCAACAAAGCATAAAATACAATAGAGATATGAGATATGAAGATCACTTGAAATAATACTTTAACAAGGAGAGGGCTTCAAGAGTTGAAGCACGCTCCTGAACTTCATCCTGCATCTGTTCCCCCAGAGGATCCCACCATGGGAGATGTTTTACGGGAGACATTTACACTTGGTATTCAGGTTGTTTCAAGAGTTTAATGGTCTCATCGTATTTTTAACGACATTAAGGTCTTGATGTATTGCAGCTATGTTTCATTTTTTTTCCTCTTAGCTTATTTAATTACCCTTGCCATTTCAAATCACTACGATATCCACAAGTTGTGACCCAGGCTGCTGCGTAAGGCTGCAGTGCAGCACTGGCAATTGATGTTTGATCTCAGAAACAGTTGTCCTTCAGTGGCAAATGAAATGATCCCTGCATATTTATTTATTTTTCTATTTTTGTTCCATCAATAGACCCTCTGAGATCCATTAAAGATCTTGTATGAAAAGAATCATGAATTCATTAAGGTTAGAAAGGATTTTGAAGATCCTCAAATCCAACTGTCAACCTAGTATTTATCCCAAATCCCCATTTTTATTTCTCTGGGTAGGGAAGACTTTTTGTTGAATGTTTAGAAATAAAATTTATATGCACAGCTCACTCTTAAAATGCTGAGATTTTTAGTTTGTGATGGTTTGTTTAGCCAGATGGGAATAATTTTGGTAGAACTTTGTCTCTAGAAAATATTTGTTTTATAACTTCTCAGAGCTGAAGTTAAGGTAAATGCATTTCTAAATGAAGGTGCAGGAACTGCTACACTTACAGGAGACCCACAAGCTAAAATGCCAAATGCAGAAAAGGAACAATGGTCACTGCTGTGCGTAATTGCATAGATTGTGGCTGAGGCGCAGGTTCCCAGATATCTGGGAGGAGAGTTCTGGTGCTGCAGGAGGCTGCAGAGTTGATTTATCTGTTGACACTAACTTTTCCATGCATCTTCATCATTCTTGAGTCAAACCCTGCCCAACACTGAAATGATTCTCTGCTGTTATAATGTGACTTATTTTAAGTCATCAGTTGCTGGTAATGCTATCTTCTGAGAAACAGTTTTCGTATGACGTTTGCTGTAAGATCCTTGTTTTCCCCATCATCTCAATAACTAAAAACTTGTGAAATGACTAAATTTGTGATCACTCTGGCTCCATTATGCATCAGAGCTTCTGTAGTAGGTGTGCCACCTCTCTCCCTGTGCTTCCTGCATGAGACTTTAGCATGTAAAGCACAAGCAGATCTTCAAGGATCTGTGCTTTCAGAGGAGTGGAGTCTGGGCTCTGCTACTTTCCCCAAGGCAAGTGGGGTGCAGCGGCAGGCAGAACCCTTCTGTATTCAGGGCAGTGCGTGAGGCACCTGCTGCATTTGGGTTTCTTCTCCACGATGGGACACCTAGAGATACACTCGACCTTGTTTTAATTCAGGAAAAACTGTCATTCTTTGGGTGACAAAGGGATATGATGCGAAGTATTTCCTTGGAAGCTGTAGCCTTGATGAGGAAAGAACCACTGTCCTGTGCAGTCTTTGCTTATCCCAGCGGGAGGTCCTGGGCAGCCTCACTAGCTCATCTATCTCTTATTTAAGTTTTTCCCTACAATCACCCTGATGCAGAGTGTGGAGATGAGAAGCCCACGTTAAGCATAGATCCCATTGCATTTGCACAGAGTTTCTCCTCAGGCTGCTTTTCTTTCTGCTATTTTGCTTGGTCTCCTTCTGTTACAGCAAATTCCACCTTTAAAAGACGCTATATTTAGCATCCGAAAATCTTTCAGATACTTACCACTCATAAATGACTTGTAATACATAACAGCAATAAGGGCTTAGCTGATGAGAAAGGCATAAAATACATCCATGTTTCAGTTGCTGTAGTAATCTCCAGTGTCCCTCTTCCACTGTCTGTCTCTAAATCTGTTTTCTGTGTTCTTTTATTGCCCCTTAGTTTTTTAACTTCGAGTTTAATTGAGTTTAATGCTTTTCTTTTTTTCCTTTTTGCTTGTTTATCCCTACAGAAGTTTTCTCCAACAACATTTCTACCTCTTGGTGACGGCAGTTCAGCACTAGCAAAAAGATGGGGGTGGGGGGGTGGGGGGGGGGTGGATAATGTGACACGCATTTTACTTTCAGCGAGCTTGTTATACCAGTTCTGAATTTTTCATGAAGGCTTCAGTAACCTGTAGCCGAAGCTCGGGGGGTTTCCACCACAAAGAGGTGGATCGGCTGAGCTCTCACTTCCCATCTGGCACCGGGTGACAGGGACAGTCGGGGGCTGGAGGAAACCTGAAGAAGAAAAAAGTTCATGTGGGACATCCATTGTGATGCATGAAAAGCTAAACATGTGCCTGTTGTAGGGACATATCTTTGAAACACTTACTTATCTCTGGCTTCAGATTATATTTAGTCAGGGTGTTTTACTTGAGTCACCGGCACAGCTGTCCTGTCTGTAAATAATACTACAGATAGACTCCCTCTGGCTTTTTTTTCTTTTTTGCCAAGGCTGTGTTTTCAGCATCTCTTGACAGCTCGTAGCACAAACTTTGTGCCTGCTGTTTGCCTCAATGCGTGTGTCACTGCCTGGCCAAAGTGGGGTTTCAATTAGAGTCTGGTTTACAAAATGATTCCTCATCAGTCTGGTGATTTAAAAAAAAAAAAAAATCTATATTTTTTTAAAACAGCAAAAACCCTGGGTCTGAGTAACCGATCTGTTTTTCATCCAATTAAGAGCAACTCACATGGGGTTTCTTATAAACTAAATAAATATCTAAAAATCTCTGTAAACAAAGCTGTGTGCATTTGGCAGCCTTCTAGCTGTTGCTTCCCAGCAGCAGTGCAACTGCCTATCTGTGTACAGGAGCTGAGCTGAAGGCTGTTGTGCATGCTCTGCTCCATACAAAGAGCAACGAGCAATAAAGTGTTTTATAAACAACATGAAAGTTGGAAAGACAAGGATTTCAGCAGTGCCTTAATGCTGGAATAATTTTTGCCATTAAAACTCCTTCCGAAAGCAAGTTGCAGTGTCGTTAAGTGCAAAGTCTGTGCAGATTTTTTATTTCTTTATTTTTGCAATTACATGATAACAGTATTTGTTCATTTGCTGTTGTGTGAGCATGTACTGATGACTGAATATGACGTTCAATTAGCCCCATACTTATTGCATGGTTTATGTCTTACTCTGTACACAAACTAGCTTATCTTTGCATGAGATTTTTCTGCAGGGCTTTTTTTTTTTCTTCAGTATTTTGAGTACTTCTGAGATATCATTTTACTTCCAGGACTCTTCTTTGGATAATACAGTAGGGTGATGTGGCAGTTATGTTTTTTTTCTGAGGTTGGTTTTAATGTTTGTTTCTTTGTTCTGTGGAAAGGGAGGTAATGAGACTTATGACTCAACTGCACTAATTTGTGGTGGTCAGTGTAAGATGCTCATGGTTCCACAGCAAGCATCTCAGCTATTGCTGTTCCAACTCCTGCTGTTTAACTTTTCTGCCCACCAGAATAAAGCTTCCTAAGAGGAGCAGAAACTGCATCCCATCTGGGCAGAACCTGGTTAGGTTCCTTGCAAACCAGCACCAACTGCGTTTGTAGCAGAGGATGCGGCTCCTTGCAGTGCTTGCTCTGAAGTGCAGGGCTGCCCTGCCACCCCTCGACTGCTTACTGGCCACTCACGGTTTCTGCAGCCCTGGAGACGGACAGCAGCCTTTCTCATGACACAGCCATGATTTGCTTCCCAAATGCATTGAAGGAAGCAGTAATCCTACAGGGAAAAAAAGAGAACAATCTGTGCAAATATAATGGAGGTATTGCAGTGTGTTTGCAACAGCAACTTCAGTTTTCCTACGTCCTGGGCTGCACTGTTGCTGTCTAACGTGCCTTTGTTGTGATTTCTGTTTCACTTTCTTAAGTCATCAGTAAAATTGAATGGAAGTGCTAGAATTTCAGTTGTGTTCCAACTAGTGTTTAAGCTGGCCTTCAGTAGGACTTGATTGAGATAGCTCATGCCGCAGAAGCCTAATAGTTACCAGTTGCAATTATTAGATCTCATACTTGAAGGAAACTGTTACTGACATTATAAACCCATTTTGCTCTCAGGCTTCAGAAGTTGTTGCTGCCCATGGGGAAGCACTGAGGCTTGTGGATCCAGAGGCTTCTCCCAGGGCTTTGTGTGCCCACTGCTTGCACTCATGGCTGCCTGGCTCCTCCAGTGCTCGACCCGCTTTCCCTCTCTCACCTCGTTGCTATGTCAGGTGTCTCCAGTGCCATTCCCCTGCTCTTTCAGAAGCAGCAGGCCAAGCAAAAGTGATCTCCTTGCCCTCAGCTCCTCTGCCCAGAGCTGCATCTGAAGGGGAATGTCTTCAAGGTTCATGACTCCCTAGGACTGTGGGATGGAGCATCCTTTGGGAAGCTGACAGTGTCTGTCAACTATTTCTTCTTTTGCAAACAGTTTTTCAGTGGCTCTTAATTTGGTGAAGTCAGATGAATTTTTGCCCATATGGCAAGGCAGGCTACAACTTAAAATGCTTAGCTTTGTCATTTCTCAAGCTCTTGCAAGATATCCCACTTGGGATTGTGTTTTCCTTTCCAAAGGTAAATTCGAGCTAATAAAATGATGCTATGTATGTCACTGAACTGGATCCTCAGTGAAACTTCCATTGTTTTATATATATATATATATATATGTGTGGTGAAATATATATATTTTATTTATATACATTTGTTTATATAAATGTGGTGAAAATGTCTGGCTAACGTTGTTTGGTTTATAGGTAGTTTTAGACCATGGGCTTAAATGAAGTAACACTGTTGCAGTGTCAGCAGCAAGCAGTCCACTTCCAGATAAAGGGTTTATTAAAATTATCAGTTAATCTTGCTATGTAAAGGCATGGTCTTCACAAGAAGCTTCTCCTGAAAGATAAATGTGTTTGCAAGTTGTTTGTTGCTGTTTAGGTAGGTTAGGACAGATGCTTGGAGTTGAAACCCAAATCTACTGGCGAGGCTGGGCTTTGGGTCTGGCCTTTTACCCTCATATATCTTTGTCTCTCACACCTTGCCTGCTTTTCCTTGTCCAACCTAAGGGCTCTGTATTAGACATGAAGCCATCATAACACTTGACTCATGTGGCTGGATGCTGTTTTAAACTGCTTTAAGCATGTGATAGGGAAAATTCCTTTCTTTTTTTCCTCACTAAGGCTTGTGACAGTAATTGATCATGGGAAGGAACACAGGCACTGCAAAAAATGCCCTGTGATTTTTTTAGTCAAACCCAAAAATGAAAGCTCAGATTTACAAATGCCTGGAGGCAAATCTACTTTTTTGTTGTTGTTGTTCTGAGCTGCATTTGTCAGTGAGATATTAAATAACCAATGTCAGGTTCAGCTTTTGTCTCGAAGGGTCAGTGGATGTAACCTGCTCCCCGTAAATTCACAGTTTATGAGGCAGTGGTGATCTCTGCACAAGTGGGAGATGACTTTTGAACTCACGCAGCCTCTGATGGGAGGAACATTACACTTTATGGGCATGTTTAGAGGCTGTTAAGGCTGCTTAGAGGCTGAGAAGTTTTCCCTCGTAAATCAGGGAACTGGCCCAGGAGGGAGAGTTCTGCTGGTCCCTAGACAAACAGACCCGCCTTGTGAAAACATCCCCTGCATCTATTGCTGCTGGAGAAAAATAGCAAGTGCTGTCATAAATGCATTTTCTCTGCCTTTTTTCCTTAGAGAGTGTTACCAGCTAAGTATATTACTTGTGAGGAGATCCATAGCAATCTGTACTAATGTTTCTCCATGTTGCTGCATGGTCCCAATGAGAAATAACTCACAAAAGTGGGAGGAAACTCTAATTATCAGTTCAGAGGGTCTACAGCTCATCAGTACTCTTATCTGGCTGCTCCAAATGCTCAGTGAAGAAGAGCAGTGCCTATCTTTCCTGTATTTTTGGTGGAAGTGGGACAGAGAAGTCCTGCCCTAACTAACTGTGGTCTCACCCGGCTTTTCTGCTCTTTATTATTATTTTTAAACCTGTAGTTTGCCTTCTGTTACAAGACCCTCAGAGCCTGGAGAAGATTATACTGGGGAAGAGAAGGCCAGGGCAAGCAGGCACTCCTCTGCTCCCTTCCAAATATGACTCAGAGTGGAAAAAGACAAGATTCTGCATGTGTTTTGTGTTATTTGGTGGGGAAAATAAAGTTGCAATATGTCCATTGGCAATTTCTATGTAAGAGTCACTTCTGCAGAAAAAGAGCACTGAAAACGTGGTTCTGACTTGGGCAGTGCCTTTAGCATCCTACACTTGCAAGTGCTTGAGCCTTGCCCATGCCAAGCTGTCAAGAGCAGGAGCTCAGAATGAGTGTGAATAGTAAGTTCAAAACTCACCACGTGTAAACTCTCCTCTGGACACCCCCTTTAACATTTGTCTCTAATTATCTATGGTCAGCCATATTGAGGCTTACAAGTGGTTTTTTTGTCTTTTGGACTATTGTTCCTGTTAAAGCAACTAGAGCTTTGAATCTTCTTGTATGTGTTTGTTACTTAGAAAATAAAGTTCCGCAAAAATAGCTGTCCTCCCCCTCAGCTCAAAGCTAGAAGTTAAGTACAGGGTGAGGGAGATCAGATGGAACTACTACTACCAAAGCAGGCTGAAGGCACAGCCTTACATAGCCATAGTTAGGTTATTCTTTCTCTAAGCAGCTGTTAGCAGTCAGATACATATTTAATGGAGTTTCATTATATCCTATAAATGCTGGCACTGGAATACTTTCCCTGGGGCATTCTCTGAATAAAAGAAAGGAGAAAATGACGAACGCACTTAGCACATGCATCCACAACTTCATGATAAAAGCCAGCATTTCCCCATACAACACCTGTTGTTGTAGCTTGGTTAATTACTTTTCATTGTAATCAACTGCCTGAAATATTTATCACAGTGCCTGTAATTTCCCAAATCCGAAAGTGACACCCATAAAAACAACAACACTTTGACTCTAATATGTCAGGTATTGCATTCTGTGAATTCATTCTTTTTCTTGTTTAGGATGGATTGTGGGATATATTTCTTAATTCTTATCAGAAAATTCCATTAATTAAATACTTATTGTTTTTCTGTTTGGTGTAAGTACAATACTATCGTGCTTTCCCCTTCCTTAATTCCATTTTCAGTCCTTCTCTCCTGCCTTTTCCTGAATTACAGGAACTGTACATTGTACAGACCTGCAGCATAGCATGGCCCTGATGAATAATGTAAATTTTTATTTTCTCTGAGATACAAGACATGATCCTTACAGACAGAACATATTTGTAGACAGGAAGGAGGTGTGCATGGAGGAGCCCCATGGCAAAGCATCTGGAGCAGATTTGGGGAAAATCTGTTCTGCAAGCCACCTGGCTCTACCTGAGTCTGCTCTCGAAGTTGCTTTTCTTTTTTGTTGCTGTTGCATTCCACAGAAGCAGGGCTGGATCTAGTAATATCAAACATCACCCAGTACTTCAGTATTTTATTACCACCAAAAGCATACTAACATAATGACTGTTCCCAAATCCAGTTTCTTAGCAGTTCCACAAAGTGCATGTTGAGTTAAAACTCAAAGTAACTTGATGGACTTGTGCTCCAGATTTTGACAAAGGGTGGTGATATCTTAAGGCCAAGAATACCTTTCTTCCAATGTAAAACTGAGAAGTGTTGTCTTCCCCTATGCCTGTGAACACCTGTGAAATAATCTCCTTCCTCATCCCAGCACACTCTAGGGAAGTCCTTGGTGCTCCAGGGGAACCTGTGTGGTTAAATGGTCTTAGAATGTGCAGCAGCAGAAGGGTGAGTATCTGAAAGGGTGCTTGGTAAGCGTGCTGCTTTGCATTGTTCAGCACCCTATGTGAGTAGGAGTCAGGCCTTGAAAGACAACATCTTTTCTGCCATGTTGTGTCTTTTGAAAATTGTTCTCCTTAGTGGAGTCTGGTTGGCTGGGACATGACTAAAATAGTAACGCTGAAAAGCTCCCATAGATACCATCAGTTCAGTATGTCATTCACATCCGAGAGAGCTTAGTGCTTTTTCCCCTAGCTCTTCCAGCACACTTAAATCAGCAAAAATACCATTCTCTCTTCCACTAGAGTTGGTTTGGAGCCTGCTATGTAGAAAGGGCAGGATCTGGTGGCTGGGCAGGAGCACTCTAACCAGGAGGTTGGTGAGTGGTGGGTGCTTGGGATCTGTGTATGGGATCTCCTTAACTGGAACGCTGTGAAGCAAAACATTAAGCCTGAGTGACTGGCAATTTAACCGAAGCCTTTCTAGCTATAAGAAAGGCACAAGAATATAAAAGGTATAGTGGGAAATGGGTAAGACTTTTTGATGCCCTTCTGACAGTAGAAAGACCAAAATGGCATGAAACGCACTCAGGTATGCATTTGGAAGCTCTACTGATCTACTCAAGCAAGTATATCCTTTCTAATTTACTCTTGAGTTTGAATGCTTTTTTTTTTTCCCCTACTTGTTCACAGTAATTATTTTATGGAGAGGCAGAGTTCTTTGGAAGTTATGCTCCCTGGAAATTACTCTAGTAATGTGATCGTTTTCAATCAAAATGAATAGACTTTCAAGGTCTGACTGGACAAAGCACTAAGCAATATGCTCTGATCTCATAGCTGACCCTGATCTGAGCAGGAGACCTCCTGCTGTCCGTTCCAACCTGAATTACCCTGTGACCTGAAGATAAGGGGCCAGGCAATGAGTTGTTGAGAGCTAAGTACCTTTTAACCAGTGGTGCTAGCACCTCCGTACTTCTTTTGTGATAGAAGAAGGCGTGAGGTCTCCTAGAGAGCAAGTACTACAAGCTTGTGGAAGTTGAAATAGTCCCCAGATGACTCTAATTTACACCAGTGGCTCTTTTGGTTTAGAGATAAGCTGATTTTTGGCTTTAACTTTTGCTATTTGCTTCACCTCTTGCTTTTTCTAAACTGCTTATTGCTAAAAGTCATGCACTGAAAATTTGCTGGTTTTAACCTCTGGTCCCCTAGAGGAAAGAAAGCTCTGCCAGACCTTCAGCTGCTTTCTGGCATGCTTTTTCTCCTTCCCCTGTGTTTCAGGTGTAGCCCCAAATGCTAACAACTCTCTAACTTATTTGTTTGCTTGGGAATCTTACAGCCCGTCGAGCTATTAGTTGTAGTTTTTCAAGAATAGTGCTCAGGTTATCAGGCAGTGTGGTTAGTTGGCTGTTCGTGGCTTTAAACTCCAGGCAATTTAAAAAGGGAGTCATTGCAGATGAGCTGTCCATCAACAAGATTGTTATTCGTAGGTCTAATGTCATATCCATGTATAACAAGGTTTTGATTGACAGGAAAGTTTGTTTTAGAAGGAGCAAAGGTCAACATTTTGCTGACAGCTTAACAATGGGAAGATTGCATCATCAGTATATTTTATGGAGACATCTACATAAATGTAACATATGATGCTGGAACCCTGACACAAGCTGAAGCTCTGAGCTATAGGATAAAGGTTTAGAATACTTGGAAATAGTTATGTGCTTTATCTTGTAGCATGGATTTAGAATATTTCTGGGTATGGCTCATGCAATGAATTTGACTCGTGTCACATAGAAGAACCTTCTCTGCATGGCACCTCTGTTGAGTGGACAAGACGTTAATTAACTTTGTCAGGGACTTGCTTGGGGACCTTGAACAAATGACTGCACCTGTGCTTCCCTTTCCCCTCCATTTAAAAGGGAGAAAGCATTTTGCCTGCCATGAATTTTAGTAATGAAAAACTCCCTAAGTACTTTTGGCTGTAAAAGAATTATTTTTCTTTGAACTGGAAAGTGTATAAAAGATGCCAACAACTGAAAAGCCAGATGTTCAGTATATCAGTCCTTCTGGCAGACCTCTCCACAACCCTCTCTGCTGGGGGGTTTTACCTCTTCAATTTCCTTCTTGAATTTCTCTGCTGTAGTTTCCAGGTCCAGCCTGCTTCTCAAACCATTGTTAGGCCTTGACTTTGTGAAAATTACTTTTGCATTTTCGAATGTACATTCAGCTAAAAGCAGGCTGAGAGAGTTATTTATGTCTGTACCAAAATTGAGCTGAGACCTGAGCAATTTTTTCTTAATTTTTCTGCTCCATAATACTTGATACTCCCTTTCCCCAACCTCTGATCAGAAGAGTGCTCTTCTAGCACTGCAGTTTGTTAGTTTTCATCTTCACAAGTGCCCCGTTGTAAACTCAAAATGAGTGAGCCACTAAGCTGGCGAAATAGCAATTCAAAGGACAAAGCTCTCCAAGCATCTTCTTCAAACACAGCCCAAGCGTTTAGTTAACATTTGAATTAGATACCGAAGGTCAACAAATTCAGGCCCTGCCAGCGCAAGTGGGTCACCGAGAGCTGTAGGTGGGAGCTCTCCCCACTGCCCGCGTCCCTTTGTTCACACATGAGGATATCACAAAAGGCATCATCTCCTCCGTGTCAGGTTTCTTTCCTCACTTCTCCAGTGTAGTTATCCCATTCCCTTCAACCGCTATAGCATGGAGTTTCTGCTGGTGTCAGGGTCCCGCTCCATACTATGTGATAATTCCTGTTTTCTATTTCTGGGAAAACTCTGCAGCCCAGGCTGCCCGAAGTTTCCTCACTTTTTTTTTTTTTTTTAAGAGGATCTCAGACCATAAAACTGCAAGAGAAGCATCCTTAAGGCACGGCTGCATAATGGAAACAGTGATAATACAGTGAGGGATCTGCCAAGCAGTGTTACACGCCAGTAATCCATAACTTGAGTAATGGATGGATTTTAATTTTAAAAATTTTAAACTCAATACCAATTGTTACTTTAACCTAGACAATTCATCTAATCCAGCTGGAAAATGTGAAAATGTTCCTAGCAGGAGTGAAAATCTTACACTAAGTATTTCAGTAAGCTATTAATTTTTCACTAACATTCTTTACTTGCAAATGCAATGAGAAATACAAATGTTCCCATTATGCACAAGCAGAAAAGCTGTGCCTTTTGTTCCGTGGTAGATACTGATGGAAGCAAAGCTGAGCAGAATTACTGTTATTCCCCTTTTGACAAGAGAAGGTGTCATGTTTGCATTAAATTTTTTCATGGTAATCTTTAACATTTTGGCAAATTAAAGTAAAATTTAAACTCACAGTGTTTGTCCCCAAGCCAGAACATTCTGATCAGTCATAGTTACTAGGGAATTTCAGTCTGGGCTTCTGTTTCTAATTTCTGTTGTGATGTGGACGTCTCATCCTAGGCTCACTTTCACCCACTGTCCAGCTAGGGAAAAAGGCTGCACTGTGCAGAAAGGAAGGGGAAGTAGCACAAAACCTAAAACCTAACCCCTCTTTGCAAGTCAGTGTGCGTTTTTTGAACCACCTTCACCTGCAGCATCTGCCAAGTCCTCATCTCTGTGAGGATGAATGGCAGAGAGCCTTGTTTGTTCTGGTTTTAATGTGATTAATAACACTTCCATTGCTAAATGACAGCCTATCTATGTCTTTGTGAGCCACGCCAATAAGCAGTGGCTGGCAGCTTAGCTAAATACAATCCTTTATGGGTGAATGAGGGATGAGAAATACTGACATAATGTTCCCTTCCTTCCAATTTGTCCGCACTTACCCAGAGTGTATTACTGTGTTCCTGTATTGGGATTACATGTTCTCAGGTTAGATATCAGGAAAAACTTCTCAGAAGAGTAGCGAGGCATTGGAACGGGCTGCCCAGAGAGGTGGTAGAGTCACTGTCCCTGGAAGTGTTCAAGGAATGTGGAGATGTGGCACTGAGGGTTATGGCTTAGTGGGCATGGTGGTGATGGGTTGATGGTTGGACTAGATCTTAGTGGTCTTTTCTAATCTTAATGATTCCAA
This sequence comes from Numida meleagris, assembly GCF_002078875.1. Lineage (NCBI taxonomy): Eukaryota > Metazoa > Chordata > Aves > Galliformes > Numididae > Numida > Numida meleagris. The sequence continues at coordinate 42,187,171 of NC_034412.1, forward strand.
TGTCTGCCTAGTGTGGAAGGAGCATGCTGCAGTTCAGAGTGCAGTTAAGGAGATGCAAAGGGGTTTTTAGAGGCACATCCTTTCCCAAAGTCATCTTAAGTGCAGCGCAGGCACACAGCACTGGTGCTCTCTCTAACATGAAAGGGTTTGCCCATTGGGATAACAAGGTATCAACAGGTTGCCCATTGGGATAACAAGGTATCAACAGGCTGTCTTTCAGCAGCAGACTGTATTTCAGGCAGTGCTGGCTAATTGATGTGCATAGCTATGGCTCTCAATACAAGAGGATGCCCAGAGCAGAAATGCTGTCTTTATTATTGCGATTTTTTTTTTTTGCCTACTGGAAAAAGCATAATTTGGTAGTGGGGGGACAGCAGCTTCCTTGTGTGATAGCACCACTGCTATACCGCTATAAACATACTTTATTCTTATTTCAATGCAAAAGCAGAAAAAGTGATGTAAGCACCCGATTGATGCTGCTGTTCTGCTGCCCAGCTGCACCAGGATGAGGGCAGCTCCATATCTGCTGTGTGACAGAGGGATGCCCTGCTGGGACGGGACTGCTTCTCCTGCCAACGGGAGCAGGAGCAGGGCCAGCGCATGGCAGAGAGCTGACAGGCAGCTCTAATCCACTCTGCTGGTACCCGGGGGCAGGAGGGTAGGGGTGTGGGAGGAGAAAATCACTGAGGCTGCATGGCAAGTGGTAGGGTTGGCTCCTGAGCAAACCCTACGGGAAGGTTCCGGTGGGACCAGCTGAACACGTGCCCCTTCATTTAGTGAAAGGAAGTATTGTGCTTGCATTTATATTAATGTTATATGATGGGAGACTATGCACTGGAATTCGGTATTTTATAGTATAGGATGATGGAGTCCACACTGGTGGTATATTATAAATATTTGGGGATTTTTGTTGTTTTCTTTTTAATTTTTTTTCCATGCAGGATCAGGTTTAAGCCTCACATCTTTATTTCTAACAGGTTTGCAAGGGATTTGCTTTCAGAAACTTCATTTTCCTTCTCCAATTAAATTTATGAAACAGTATCACATTGATGTTATGCCGATGTCACATTTTTATGGCACATGAGGGGATGCAATAGAAGGAATATGGAAGTCAAATGTAAATGCTTTGGCTGAGTGATTGTCTCTTACTATACGTTTGCACTATCCCTGGTGCTACGGGCCTTGACCCAGCTATTAAAGTATAATGATAATAATAATCACTGTAATCTGCAGTGTGCTGCTGCACTGCCAACTGGCTGCTGGCACTAGCTCTCAGGGAACAGAAGGGAAGGCTTGATATCAAAGGCGCTGGTGCCCAAGTTCAAATTTACAATTTTTATCTTCAAAGCCCAACCCAAAGTAGGGAAGGGACTGCCTCACGCCTCGGAGATCATGACCTCCCATGACAGCTACATGCTTCCAAGACAATGGATCTGTCAGCCGCAACAGAGAGGCTTGGAAGGGTGGGAGACAAAGATCTCTAGGCAACTTGGCCCATGATTATGGAATGCCTGGAGGAGATCAAAACCACCACAGAACTCTCCACCTCCACATCATGCTTAAAGACCATGGCTTTTCATTTGTGCTTCCCCGCAGCACACCACAGAAAAGAAGAAAGTCGGTGTAAGAACATGTGCTTGTAGGGGTGTGGAGGCAGGAGGTGGGGTGGAAATGTAGATATATTTAGCTCTTTGCTTGCACGGGAGGTGTTTGGGATCTATGAGGAAGAGTCTGGTGAGAACGTTTAGCAACTTGCATTCTCGGTAGTTGGGAATATCACTGGAACTTGTTACCGTGACGCTTGTAATGATGTCTGCCTGATAATACTCTTTGCAGAGTGGTGTATTCAGAGGAACAAAACACTGCATTAGAAGACCGATACTAAATGTAAGCTGAGCGCTAAAAATGAAGGCAGGTCTGAAATAAAACACCTGCAAAAAGGTGAAGATCAAGAGAATACTCCTACTCATTTTCAAGTCCCTGCTTCTAAGGATGCCTGTGATTAAGTAGGAACAGGCATGGGCCTTGCATCTACACTTCTGAATGCTTCCCAGGAGGTCCACTCTCATGGACACTTGACATTTCTCCTACATAAATTAAGTTGAAGTAATGTCTATGTAATTTGGGATTAGAGAACTGGGGGCACCTCCCAGTGCCTCTCAAGAAAACCGCTGGTTTTGTTAATGTTGGCAAATATTTCCAGGTCCTTTAGTGAGATGATGAACGTTGTGTAGATAAGGAGTAACGCTGCACATACAGACTTTCCAGGAAAGGAACTGATGTTTCTTTGTGGTTAGAAGAACACTAAACAGAGAGCAATATGATGTTCTTTAACTAGTAAATAACTTGCCAGTACCTTCCAGTCCTCAACTCTCTGTATGATACTTTCATCCTTAAAATATGTATCCTTCTTCAGTATGTTTTGAGTAACTTCCTTGTCATAAGTCTTTAAAAAATATATTTTTATTTGCTCTAGCAGCACTTAAAGACTATTCTTAGATTACCTATTTATACAGGAAGGATGAATTAGTTGCATGTACAGCGCTGGCAGTAATGTTAGTTAGTACTTCACAGTTTATCCCAAGTATCAACAGCTATCTTGTGCCTTTTCCTATGGGATGTAGGAGGATGAAGTCCTATGATTCTGGTCCCTCTCTTAACAGAATATCCTGATCCTTTCCTCCCAACTATGATTTCTTCTTACAACTCTTCCTGCCCAAAACTGGGAAGACTGGGAGATGCAGTGGAAACTGAAAATCAAGAGGCCATTTTGTAGGCATGTAAATGGAAATAGAGGCACTTTTGAGCAAAAAGTATTGGTTGGAGGTATGTGTCCTGTACCTAAAAGGAGAAGGATGCTGATAGAGTGAAGCAGGTTTGGAGTGTGTGATGTGTCTACAGGTCTGAAGGCCCTTTTCTACAGCTGCAGGTCAGCCTCCTGGCCCCACCTCAGGGGACTTATTCAAGGCTGTTCTCTAGAGGTGCAGGGATGTCTTATCTGTTCAGCTTGAACTGTAGCATCGTTTGCTTGCTCCTTTTATTTCAATGTCACCAGCAATTTATCCACTCAGAAGAAGTAAAAGTTGCTCTAGCTAGAGGGTTTTTCCAACTAAACTTGTATAGATGTTTCAGGGAAGTAGCCTTATTTCTCTACAGTTTTAAACATTCTTGCAGACTGTATAAATACATAAATAATACTCCCAGTAAGCAGTAATTCTACCTGGTTAAAGTATTCTCCAGGACTATGAACTCTGGTGACATCCTAAACAACTTCTCATGCAAAAATAATGTCACTGTATATGATTTAATTTCAGAGGACTTCGTAGTAAATTTTCTGGCATAGGATGAAAAAAAAAGAATCCCTTTCTGTTGACAGTAAGTGTTACTGTTGATTGGCAAAAATAGGAAGAGCCCATTAAGGAGACATTCCACAAACCAATTACTTCATGCGGAGGACATAAGGATATCTCTCTTCTAAAGGGGGGAGTAATCTTAGAAGTTTTTATTTGTTTTCCTCCCCATCTTAATTTTAAGAGGATAAGGAATCATGCTATTTTCATAGCCTGAAAGTCAGTGTAGTTTGTGTTAGAACTTTTTACTTTTACTGTGACAGTAATAGTATGAAGAAAGTCCTTAGGTGATAAGATGCAAGTAATTGCATTTGCAGAACATGAACAGCACAAACTTTGCCCTCTAAACCATGGTAACTGTTGTGAGGTCCCTTAGAGGATTTCTGCACGACTTGGATCAGCTGCTGTTGTCTCATACTGAAGAATGAAGGACTTCAATTGCATGCCTGCAGATGTTTAACCAACCACTCTGGAAACAGCAGAACTAATGCAGTTTCCATTGAAACTTTCTTTGTAAGCTTTCAGATACGTCACGAGAAAACTTGAAACTCAGTCCTCTCTTTAATGAGTGTTAATACGCTTGCCTTTTCCCAGCCACTTGCTTTCACGAGGCTCATAGGATTCTGATGCTTTTAAAACCTCAAGGGTTGGTCAAATTCTGATGAAACTGGTAAGTGGACTTGAAAGATAAGATGACAGTAGGAAGAAGGAGTGATAAGAAACAAACTGGAAGATGGATGACTGTGTGAGACTCGATGTCAATTGGTGAAAATGAAGTATTTTCTTGAAAATTAGCTCTCCATCTCTTTAGACTCAAGTAAAGTGACACTATAATTAAGAAGTGACGAGTATGGGCAGGCTGAATAAAAGGTGTAGCATACATCAAATACCTTGTTTTATTTATATTAAGCTTTCTCTACTTGATAAACCTGGCTGTAACTGAGCTCAAAAAGCACCAGTAAAGTAAAGGTGCTTGGTTAAGTTTCCTTCCTGGTGCTGTTGCTTAGTCTGGACTAAGGACTGGAACTGGGGAATGAAAATGAGCTCCTTTCTTGTGATTTTTAAAGAAACATATCCCATTCAGAGCTGTACTTAGGCTGCATAGGAAGAGTGAACATGCTTTTTGCCCGGATAAACCAAGCAGAATATAGTCAGAGAGCAACCTGGCATTGTCAGATGAGATGCATTTCACTATTTAACCAACTCTTTCATGCTTATTTTGTTGATATGTATTTCTGTTACCACCCTTTGTCTGGAAACTCTTTTGAGAAGCAAGGAAAGAGCTTATGTGAGTTTGTGTGTTGAAAGCTGCTAAAGATGCAGTCTTTCACTAATCGTTCTGTGCTTTTAGATTAAGCTCATTTTTGATATGGGGAATCCTAAAAGCATAACCCTTATGATTTTTGTTGGATTCATATAAACTGGATCAAATGTATCAATAACTGTCTTCAGTGTGATCCATGGAGGTCGCCCTTTCTGACGTTTTGGCAGGAATACCAGCTGTGTCTTAGACTTTGTATGGCTTAACATCATTCTCAGAAGAATATCTGCACACTAATAAAGTTTTTTTTTTAATCACTGTGAGAGGAAAATAATACTGAATCTTTTCACACAGATGAACTGTTTAAGGCTTTAACTCATGTTTGTTGAACTATAGAAACATCTCTGTCTTCGCTTACATAAAACTCTCTAAATGGCAATGGTCAGTTTGCAGTGGGAGACGTATCTCCAAAATCTCCTTAATTCAAGGTTTGACTGAATGTAGAAATTCTGCCTGTGAAACAGGCAGAAAGGCACCAGGTTTTCCCCACCTGTGCAATGGTTTATGTACTCCCATTGGTGGTCCTGGATTGAGGCCACTCGCCAAGCTTTGCTATTTATTTGATCAAAGGCGCCTATGGGCAAATTCAGGTCTCAGGCAATGCAAAGAGAAATCCCTCCCAGTAACTCCCACTGCAGTGGATCCTGCTCCAGGTAAAGATCGTGGCAAACACTGAAGCTGGTGGACCACTAGCAGAGGCTTTCTGCTAATCTTTACGCCACCTTGCATTTTCTTTTCCCAGAGCAGATTCCTGCCCCTTCCAAAATGCCGACTTCCTACGATGACAGCCCTCTCTCCTTTCTTATCTCCAAGGAGACCAGAACAGGGGATTGTTTGGTTTCACAAAGCATTTCTTTTAGAGAAGAGAAATGCTCTTGCTTGTAGGCTGTGATGCAGTTCAGCTTTCTGCAGTATTAGTTTCCATTCCTTTTGTTTTTCACTGTCAGCGAGTGTTACTGTGTATACTACACCACATTTTCCCGTCTCTGACTAAGGATTCCTGTGCTGGCTGAGGGTGGAGATAATAGCAAAGAGGTCCTGGTGACCATGGGCCTTGTTCTTTACAAAACTCCCGCTCCCATGGCAACAAGGCCTATTAGGAAGTAGCAGTCTTGTCACCACAACGTTAAGTCCTAATCATTCAGCCAAAAAGATAAAACGGAATGTGGCAACCTTATCTTGCTCAATCTTTTGCATAAAGTAATTTCTCAGAAACATGATCAGTGGTAGAGACAACAAGCATTTAAAGGGGAGAGGCTTTGAGAGGAGCAAACTCCATTCACATCTGAGTTTTGAAAGATGAGTGAGAGATGGAAGAAAACATGATATTACAGCAATCTTTTTACTTCTTCAGCACAATGAACAATTGGCCCAAAGTTTCAGATTTTGAGATATTTTTTTTTAGATTAACAGGCCAGCTGGAGATTTGAAAGTAGCTTCGTATCTGAAACTTTGTTTGCTTTATGAAATAATTATTGATTGTAAACACTTGCCAAAAAAAATCCGCTAAAACATTAAAACACCTCCTGATCAAAGCAAGTATTTTTTTATTCAAAGACCCTTTTTTTAAAAGTGGTCTATATTTAAGAGATACTTTATTTCCTTAAATCAGGCAGGGTGGCTTCATGTTTCTTCTACCTGTCCTGGCTTCAGTGCAATTGCATGGACATAAACGGTAGTGTTGAAGAATCGTTAATATCCATAGTTACCATACATACGTGTTGCCTATATATTTTCATGTAATAAAGAATTCATACTTTCTGCCCTCGTTGCAATGACAAATAAATTATAATAATGGTCTAATAGGATGAGATGGTTTGAGCCCAGCAAAAATGCTAACAGAGGTGCTGCTGTGGTGCCACAAACTGGAATTTCAGTTTTGATGGCAAAGCAACACAGGCCACTAATCAAGTTTTTGGGAGTACTTTGTGTTCAGATGAACCGAGGGCATTCTGAAGATGGAACTGGGTAGTTCCAGCAGAGGAGAAAATGCCTGTGTTGCAAGTAGAGACTTATCTACAGGAGATTTACTGGCTTGTTATTTTAGCAGACTTGTTGTTTGTCCAAGTTAAACTATCGTAACTTTCCAAAATACAAAAAAAAAAAATCACTGCTAAATAAAATAAATTAAAGAACAGCATAGAAAGCTGACAAAATACCAAGCAAAAGACTAGAATGATAGCCAGAGGAGCAAGGATGTCTCATGGGGCTCTGCACTTTCTTTCTTGAAAGCAGGTTACGGTGGGACACTGCTCTTTGTTCTCTCTAGCCCATGTGCCCTCTCTTCTGGTGTTAGGTTTATCGTGTAGGGTATCAAACTGCAACAGTTGTGAGTGAAGGCTGTGTGTTTCAAAATGGCTGAGAGAGGCATGCAGAGCAAGCCGAGGTGTATTTGTCACTGTGTTGAGCTGGGAGAGACATGGTGACCATGTAGGTACACAAATCCTAATATCTGAATGCCTGATATGGAAAAGCATGCAAGAGGTAATAAAAAAAACATTGCCAAGCCAAATGGTTTCTTTTTCACTGTGGAGCTCTACTCTTTGGTGCAGGACACATCCTCAGTGAGGCCTAGTTACCCTGAGGCTGGATCTCCTTTCAGAGATAAGGGCAGAGTAATTTGTTTCCTTTTGACTGGAACATGGGTTAAAACATCCTTTGCCAGTACTTAGATCTTTCTTTGTTCTTTTGTTGCTAATAATCAGAAAAAAAGGACTAAGAGACCTTTTAGCCAATAATATAAAAGCCAGCTCCTGAAGTTCAGTTTCTCTTGTTGTGTGAAGGTAATACTGTTGTGATATTTGGTGAACTTATGTACACAGGTTTCATGGCCTGACTGAATGTGAGCCAAAAGCTATGCTAGGTCACTTTCTAAATGGATGAGTAGTTTCAAGCTTGGTTATTTGAATGACAGTGATATTCCTGTGGATAAAGCTCTGTTTTCACCAGAATAACTGATCAGAACAACACTATACATTATACTTCTGTAAGCATGTTAAAATTTGATTACCAGTAAATTTGGGTCTGGTACCTGATCTGATGTCTGCATCAGTTTGTTCTAGTGATTCAAGTGAAAATCTCATAATGGCCTTTGTGAGAAAAATCAGATTAAGCTTTGCACTTGGGAAATGGATTTCTTTGTCCCTAAACAACGTTGATGCCAGCATGACTTTTGATGTTTTGTTCCTGAGTCAAACGGATGTGTGTACATGCAGAGAAACTTAAAATCTTCTCATACTTTTCAGTAAGCGACATCAACATATTTTCTTCTACTTTGCACAGAGGTAGCAGCAATACAATGGACAAATTTTTGGGGTTCATCTTTGGGTTAATATAAAATACTTAGAAATGTCTTCTTGCTACGAAAAAGCAGAAAGAAATAAAGTGTATACGTTCTGTTTAGAATGGATACTCTTCCAAGCTGAATTGGTGAAAGATAAAGTCAGTCAGGCTTCATCTCAAAAAAGCACCGAGTGTGAGTAGTGGGATGGACTTCACTAAATAGAATACTAAGGTATTTGAGTTAAAAAAAAAAAAAAAAGTTTAGAAAAATATTTGATATAATGATATTGCATTCATTAAAGGTATATTTGTAAGAGAGAGAGCTGAGGGAGTAGTAGAAAGAAGCAGAATCCTTGTAGCTCTCATATGTATTGCTAACACTGAATATACTTCATGCCTGGACTACTGCTTTCCAGTCTTTGTTTTTCCCCAGACAGTTTATAATGTTTGTGTATTGAGTATATGTTATTTACTGGAGTAGGGCAATTATAGAGTTAAATATCATGGATGAAGGGGGAACTGATTCTAGCAAATGTAAGGCTTCTGCTGTTTTTTTGCTTTGGGTCTATTAAAGCATTATGGCAGAGCCTGCTCTTGCTACTTGCAGTATGCACCAGTGATGGCCAACACGTACTTCTGGAGGTGCGGAATAAAAATCCAAGATGGTGAAGGGTCTCAAGGGTAAGACATGTGAGGAGCAGCTGCGGTCCCTGTGTTCATTCAGCCCAGAGCAGAGGGGAGGCCTCATGGCAGTTTACAGCTCCTCACAAGGGGAATGGAGTGGCAGCACTAAGCTCTGCTCTCTGGTGACAGTGACAGGACCCGAGGGAACAGCATGGAACTGCATCAAGGGAGGTTGTAAAACAGCAGAGAAATCTCCATGTGGATTTCTGGGTCATGGCTAATATCACAGAATCATAAAATCATTAAGATTGAAAAAGACTGCTGAGATCATCAAGTCCACCCATCAACCCATTGCTACCATGCCCCCTAATCCATGTTCCTCAATGCCACACCTACACATTTCATGAACACCTCCCTGGGCAGCCTGTTCCAAGGCCTCACCACACTTTCTGAGAAGTAATTTTTCCTAATATCTAACCTGAATCTCCCCTAGCACAATTTAAGTCTGTTACCTCTAGTCCTGTCACTTGTAGTGATGAGAAACACACTGACTTTTGATATGGGCTGTGCTATTTATAAATGAGTAAGGAGTCATGAATTTAAAAGGCTGTAAGAGCTGTTTTCTGCTGTGCATAGACACTCAAACTGAGGCACAGCGTTTTAGCTCAGATCATTAAGTCACTTGGCATGCATGAAATGCCTCAGTCGCTGCACTGTTTTTCAATTTCTGAGATTTCTGGTATTTTCTTATGCAATATCCTTCTGTGGAGGTGGTTGTTGTCTCTCAGAACTCAATGGGAGATGACAAATACGAACACCTACGCGCTAGGTAGGACTTGAGTTACCGTCACACCCTGGAGAGTAATACTGCTTGTGGGTTTTACATGTCGCCTGTGTACGAGAGTTTTCACGTGATGCTACCCAAACAGAGCAACCAGGAGGAAGGAACAATGTCCCTCTATCCGAAGCTGGACCTGCATTGTTCTGCACATAGCCTGCTGATGAACGTGAGATGGCAAAGTCATCGTCATTAGACGGAATTTAATAGTGAATCAAAGTTGGAGGGGAGAATAGGCTGAGCTCAGCTTCAGCCTCCCTTGGGCCCTGCTGAAAGATTAGAGGGAAAGAGCAGGGCCTTGCAAAGTTGAATGTACCAGATTGTTTTTCAGCAATAGTTGTGCCTGTTCTAAGGCCCTGAGAACCACCCAGTTTAACTCTTTTTGAAAAACAGGTACCATAGAGACTGGGGAGGAGAGGAAAAAGAGCTGTGAAGGAGAGAAAGGTGATGCTTGATTTCATTTTTTTCTGCAGAAAAAAAATCATTTCACAGTTCAGAAATTTCCTTTTTGTAAATGAAACTATGATTCTCCTCAAAGAACAAAACCACTATGCCTTATTGCAAATATGTGACCTCAAGGAGGCAAGCTCCAGGAAGACCAAAAGTAAAATCTTTCTTGTTTTCAGCGTACTTCCACCATCCCAGATCCTGACTTATGTATATGTTTTGATCTATTTTCCCCTTAGTTACTCAGAATGCTGCTGATCAGGTGCAGGATAGCTGCTGCCATTGGCCATGAGGGAGTTAATGCAGAGTGTGAAGAGGGGGAGCAAGCCTCTGAACACTCACCTACCAGCACCTGCAGGTCAGGATCAGACATAGCTAACAATAAGACAGCAAAATGCCATTAGGTGATCTTCCTTGCCGTCCCCACAGTGTCACTGGGCACCTTGCCTCTGGTTTCCAGCCTCCTTTCAGCTGGAAGTCAGATGATGGCAGCTGCAGGTATCAGTGCCTGGTGATCAGCTGGGTTGTCCCAGCAGCTTTACTCTTTTGTTCCTGCCTCGGACGTGTTATGTAGCAGCGATAACATCACTGCAAAGAAAGGTAAACATTGACCAGAGATCTCCACATAGATTTGGAAGTAAAAAAAAAACCACCAACAGCAAAATAGGCAAAAATGGTTTCGGGGGCCCTCTTTTTTTTCTCTCCCTCTCCAGAAGCCTCATAGTGCTGTGCTGGGGCTGTCTCCAAGGGTGTCTTGCACTTCTACTGCTTTCATTTCAGTAGTCTGAGCAGCTTCTTATAATACAATAAACTTCCAACTGAAGCTGCTCCAGGGTTGTTTCTGTAGTTTATCCAGTACTAGGAATGCTGGGATATATCTTTTCTTCCTTTGCTTTAGGGTGAAAAAAACTCTTGAGGATACGAGTATGTTTTTTTTTTTAAGTGTTTATTGCTTTATATGCAGGAAATAAACAGCGGGATTGGGCCACGTTTTGGTTTTTGTGGATGCTTATCTTAGCTGGGACTATTTAGGTTCCAGCTGCCAGCACTTTTTAGTGCTGTTCCACACCACAGGAGTTTTAGTGTGTCAATATTTTTTGGTTCAACACCAGGCCTTTATGTCAATTCATTTTATTACAGAACTTCTCACTTAAGAGTAGTATTGGAACATATTTTTTTTTTATGCCAAATTCTTGCTCCACAACTACCATCAATGCCCAGCAGTCTCTGCTCTAGACATTCTCATATTCCCTCTCAAGCTCTGTGATCAGAGAAAAGATGACAGACTGTGCCCTCAAAATACTATTTTTAAATTTATTTTTTATTCTCTTGGTCTTGTTGGCATGGAATTGTGGTATTTGAAATAAACTGAATCTACCAAGTTACTGGGCTGGGTGAGGATGTTTTCTTCTTCTGTAACATCTATGGCCCACCACCACACACTGATACCCTCACTGCATCTAAGTGGGGGCTTCCCTGCACGCTAGCTATTTCATTTCCTGACAAGCATCAAGCTCTGAGTGTTCCCAACAAGTCTAAAGGTTTTTGATGCTTTTTATGTGTTTTGAGGGTCTTGGTAAAAATTCAGACCAGTTCCTCCCGGAGTCCTTGATAGGCTGCATGGACAGCTGTTGGCCTGGCCAGCACTGCCTGTACTACGTGGGTGTTTGCCTGACTGTCAGAGTGGATTTCAGCCTGAAGTGCCTTATAAAAAGTTCACAGCTCGTGTTCTCAGAGTCAAAGTCACATCCTACAAAGGACTTTTAACTTGCACAAGGCCCAAGCACACTCACCTGGGAAAAGGGTCTGAGCAAAGCATTTTAGAATAAGAGACCCAGGATACAAAGGGCACCAGGAATAACTGGAACATTAGCAGGCAGAAAGCTGTAACTAACCGTCTTGTCCAAAGAAGCACGACTTTGAATGTGGATCAAGGCTATTTTGTCTTGCTGACCGCTTGTAGTTTTGAGAGGTAGACTCATGGGAGTCTTACTAAACCACTAACTCACCATGACTGACCCCAGTGTATCAGCCTTTCACACTACATGACTCTGTGCCAGCAAGCTTGAGTTTACTGATGTGTTTCAGACTAATTAAGGTTGGTTTTCTTTAGCATTTCTAATGAAATTCTACCTCCTCAGAAGTATGTGCAAGCACAAAAAAAAAAAGACTCCAACTGAAAAACAAAATGAAACAAGAAAAGCTGCACAATAGTGACAAACTATTTTCTTTCTTTGCTTTATTAACCTCCATAAATGTCAAGTCTTTTTCCTAGATAGCCTTAGGCAGTACAGATATTTTTGGCCAATACAAAGATCAGAAAAAAAGAATGCTTTTCTTTTTACCTTAGAAGAAACATTGTATCTGTACTTGGGGCTGCTTTCAGAATTAAAACAGATCATTAACAGGAGTCAAAGCATTTAGGGAAGCACAAAAGCTTTGGGGACAGTTGATGTTTAAAGAGATCTCTGGTGAAGCTGACAATTCTCTTTATTTGCTGCCTAGTAAGTTCTTCGGCAGGATATAAAATGAAAATACCCTCGTACAAAAATATACTAATTCCCTGACAGAATATTAAAACCCCATCCTATATTTATTGTCATTAACAAATGTCCTAAAGAGAGGGGAGAAGAAATATAGTGTGTAGATTACTGCACTGAGGAGTGGTATCTGCTCCAAACTTTTGCTTGTTTTCATTATTCAAGCCTCTGTTAGGAAATCAGAGGGCTTCTCAGACAGAAGGTCACAGTAAGCAAAGACAAGCACAAGGATGGTGCCCTTGAGGTGGGATTGTTATTCACACTTGTCAGAATGAAACTGCAAGTCCTACTTTAAGAGGGAGATTAGGGCTACTTGCCTGGAGGAGAGCTGAGGAACCTAAGGAGTGTTCTTGCTGGCTCTGTGCAGATAAACTAGGAAGGAGCTCAGGACCCGGCATGAACGAGTGCTAGAGTACTGTGAACTCAGAGGCTATCGATGCTTTTTGAAGTTTGGGGCCCACTATGTCAAAAGAGAAAGGCTTGCTGACCTGTAGATGTCAGCATTGTGTGCTTTTAACAGACACCATACTCGAAAAATTTCCATGGAATCGTCCATCTAGAAAGGGTTCTGAAAAAAGACATCTGGACAGACATAAAAATAGGCAAATTTCCCACTATACGTATGCTTAGGTATGCACTTGCATATATAGATATGGCATAGAAATAGCATGGCTATATCTTAGTATATACACGGATTGAGAGAGTTGGAGCTGTTCAACCTGGAGAAGAGAAGGCTCCCGGGAGACCTGAGAGCAGCCTTTCAGTATCTAAAGAGGGGACTATAAGAAAGGAGGGAACCTGCTCTTTGCCAGGACAGGGGGAATGGTTTCAAACTAAAAGAGGGGAGATTTAGGCTGGTTATAAATAAGAAGTGTTTTACAATAAGAGTGGTGAGGCACTGGAACAGGTTGTCCAGAGACATGGTGAAAGCCTCATCCCTGGAGACGTTCAAGGTCAGGCTGGACAGGGCTCTGAGCAACCTGATCTAGGTGTAAGTGTTCCTGTTCATTGCAGGGGAGTTGGACTAGATGACCTTTAAAGGTCCCTTCCTGCTCAAATGATTCTATGATATTGACTGCTGCTTGCTAATTAGCCATGTCATTATGTCTTCTTTTGCAGTACGTAGGCAGTTATCATGCCTATAGTACCAAAATAAGAAATCAGGTCAGTAATATATGTAAACATATTTTTTACATAATTCTGAAGCAAAAATTGCTGTGATATACTTTGTATCACAACTAGAAGCTTGTTGGCTTTTTGTAGCAGCTTTGTCTTAGCAAAAATGCTTCAGGATGCCTGTTGAAGATACAAGCACGCTTGCCCCTATCACAGTCTCTCTTGCTACATATATATTGCAGACCAGTGGCTGGGGGAATAATAGTGATCTCATTGTGGCATTTGTGTTCTCAGATCATGAAAAGTGCACTAGACATTGCCTTACAAATACAATCCCTTTGAGTTTCAGAACACAGAATAAAAATCTAAAAGAGTAAAAATGAAAATTCGTCCCGCTTGTTGCAGTGAAACCAGAGAGTTATATAGGATCTCTGAACAATATTGAGTTTGGGGTAGCACAATCGCATCACAAAAGATTTACCTTCACTCTGCAAACTCAATACAGGGCAATAACAACCTATTACAAGCAGAGCAATACAACGTCAAAGGAATATTTAAAAGAACTAGACAGAACCTTTAAATCACCAAAATTGTGTTAGGTTCTCCCAAAGGAAATACCCTAGGGTACAATTCCTAGCAGGATTTTCAAGAGGTGGTGTTCATTTACCAGAAGTTGTATTTATTGCATATCTTATGCATGGCCTGCAATCTCACCTGTTTTAAAAACACAGAGGTCTGCAAACAAAAGGCACCTGTCCTCCAGGGATGATTAGGGCAGCAAAATGATAACAATTGCTGTGTACAAGCATGCCCCTCTGTCCCCGAGGTCAGCATAAGTGATTCTGTTCTAAAGCCTCTGCTTTTGCATCAGTAGTGGAAGTAAGGCGTGGAGTATTTATTGTACACATCATCTCCTAAGCAGGTAAGTCAGTAGAATGAGATGGAATTCATGGTACATAGCTCTGACAGTCTAACTGTAGAAGTGACCAAATCCACAGATATAATGAAAGATGTAGACTCTAACAATGTACCAGCAATCTAGGCACAATTCTGATAGATGTTTCTTTTCTTTCTTACCATAAGTATGGATTTCTGAAACAGTTACAATTTAGTAAGCTATTGAAAGTGTTTGGCGCTGATGTTGCATCAAATATTCTTCTTTTCTAAAACAAAACTTCTTAGAACCTCCCCTTGCTGCATATTCTGCAGAATGCAATGGTTTGTAGTAAGAGCTAGAGAGGCATTGTTGCAGAGCTGTGGCCCTTCCAGCCTCTGCTGGAAGACAGACCTCATGCCTATTACCTGTTTTTTTTGTTTTTTTTTGCTGAAGGGGGGGTACAAAATTCAATGTGACTGTAGGATTGGTGAAACAAAAGCTAGCGATGAGTAGTCTATAATCTAAAGCACTTTTACTATGGATGCTCTAACCTCTGCCTAGACAAATGCTTGGCTAACTAGATACTGATACTTTGAAAATGCTCAGTGAAGGTAAACACAACAACAACCATCCCCACCTGTGTCTCAGTGGTACATTTGCTCTAACGTGTAACAGAGTATGTACAGAGCCATTAGGAGGCAAAATAGGAATTTTTTTGTATGCCCCCATTTCAGGAGAATTGGATTCCAATTAATGGAAGGGGCAGCTTTCGTAGTTAACTAAACTGCCTTTAAATCAAAGGTAATTCAGAGCAGGTCATGGGATTGGGTTAACTGCAGAAAGCCTCTTGCTTAAATCCCTAGGTGATACTTGACACACTCGAGCATTAACTTTTGAGATGGGAGCACAGACAATAAGTTCCAAGTCACACAGTGGTTTCTTTGCATTTGGCCCGAGAACCATGCTTAAAAATACAAACAGGCTGTACTGCACAGAGGGTGAAATGCTTAAATGTCAGAATAGTATTGTTAAAACCCTATCTGTATGCATAGCAACTATCGTGTGTACTGCAGAGAAAAGAGCTTGTTTCGTGAAGGCAAGCAGGAATAAAAGGCCCGTATCCTGTTTTACCATTCCCAGGTGGCTTTGAAAAAAAATTCTTTTGCAATTAAAATGTTATTGACCTCAGTGACATATGTATCACATCTCTCAAAACCAACAGTAAATATACAAAATGTTTGCGTAAATACATATATATTTCAGTACAAGCACTTATTAACAGAAGAAACTTTTCTTTAATAGTTGATGAAAAGCATTCTGTCTTTTCAAAAGAGTGTGGACAGAGATTTATGAACTTCTACTTTTTTCCTGTTCTTCAAAGGGACTATTGTAGGATATTGGGCCACACAATCCCATGTCTATACACTCATACATAGGCGAGGGGTGAGGAGCCAGATTGTTCCCAGCTGTCTGTGAAAGAGCTGGGTACCACTGTAATACATATGTTTGGGTCACATAACAAGTGTTTTCTTTTTGTGTCCTGAGAAAGGCCTGGGCACATCAGCAGAAAGAGGCTGGGTCATCTCTTCTGACCCAGGCACTTTGGGAAAACTGAGCCACATCTGCACTTCCACAGGGTAAGGGGGTCTCTGCCATGGCCCTTTTCATGGCACTGCTGATAGCAGTGGTAAACACTGCAAGTTTTTGTGTATATTATAGGAAGTACTAGGCACGCTGTTTCTAAATTAGCTGCTAATTACCTCACCTGAATAGCCTATGCACAGTGGCAGAGTTAAAGTAGTCATACATTCACTTAAGCTAGAGTAGAACGGTCTGGGTACCCCGTAGTCAAATTTACCAGCTGGCTGTAGGAGCATCTTTCTCCCTAGCTAGTTGTTTGTTTTTTGGGGGGATCATGTGAGGGTAACAGAAATTCCCGGAATTGACATTGAGAAAACTTGGCATATTTAAAGGAAGGTATTTTGAGTATGTAAAGGAACATTAGGTGGAAAGGAATGCTATGTTCATCATGATATTCCTTTCCCACTATGTAGAGAAGCTTCCTGAGAAGGAGCTAGGAAAAATGGGAGTTTTTGTAAGGGCAGTGCCCTTATATTTCTTTAAGGGAAAGGCTTTGGTCTTTATCTCTTTATGGATATGGAGTTAGGAGTGCATCCCTGGTGAGACAAGGAAGAGGACCTAGGAGAACTGCTCTAGCAGTGAGAAGAAAACATGGGAATATACACGAAGAAGTGTGCTGGAGAGGGTCTGGCAGTTTGTCTTCTGCCAAGGGTTTGGAGCCCCCTGAAAAGGTAACTCAGGAAAGAGAGGTGGCAGGAGAGGACAGGAAAAAAAAAAAGGGCATCTCCTTATTGCTCAGAAAAAAAGGTCTTGGAGAAGGCTGTGGTTGTTAGGACTAGGAACAAAACTTCTGGGAGAAATGGTTTCAGGGAATGGAGTTCTGCTCCTGCATCTCTCTTCCTATTTACTACCAGCCTTGATTTGTTCAGTGTTTATCAGAAGCAAGGATGTTTTGATATCTCCTAGGAAAAGAGCTGAAAATGAAGTGTTCAGCAGCTGACTTTCTGTATGGATGAACAGTCCATGTGAAGCGTCCATTGGGTCCTCTTTGCTTGTATGCTTTTATCTTGCCTATTTTTTCACATGATTGCTACTTAAAAATAGATTTTTGGTTTTTCAAGAGGAGATAAAAATATATTTGCCTAAATTTTTCTCCACTTTGTATCACCAAAAAAAACCATAGACTGTGAAGTGATTGTACTTGTTCTGTAGGACTACAGCCTTCAGATGCATTGCTTGCAGGATAGAGATATATTTTGCCATCATCCTGTGAGGTATAAAAATGAACCGCTGCAAGATGAATGTTAAACCAGTGTAATGTTTTCTGCAGCCTTTACATAGGATGAGTGTCATAGTTATAGAAGCAACCTCTGGAAACTATCCTGAACCTGAGAGTCCTCGAAGTCTGAAACTTCATGCAAGCGATGCTGGTGATAAGTTTTAACTGTTCTCTGTGAAACTTCAGCATCATCCAGACCACCTTTCTGACTTGAGTAATGATGCTCAAATTGTATGTGGCTTTCTCTATGAAGAACTTTGCTAAATCTGTGGAAAAAGGTTGCCAAGGAAGGTGTTGCTATCTGTGAGGGAGTCTGGCAGAATCTGGATCAATGATAATGTGCATCTGTGCAGTGGATCTTGTCAAACCTGCATCTTTTCATTAACATATTATCAGGTGTGGTTGTGGGAGCAAGAGTAAATCCAGGTCCACGTAACACTGAAAATAGATTCCATCTCTCTTAATTTTCAAAGGAAGAAGTTTGTAAGCTGTGCTGCACAAGCATTATGCAGCCTGTCTGTCCTTTATTCCCTGGAGTACATTTGCTCGGCTCTGATAGGTTGACTTAGGGAGAGGCAAAATGACAAATTGTCTGCTTCCTCCTGAATTGAGGTTAATGATGTATACGCAGTAGTGATGAGGATATACTGGTCCTACAGAAGGAGCTGGTGACAAGTAACTTATCTACAAAGTGGCACTGGACACTCTCAGGCTGCTAAGAGAAGGGAGAAAGATACAACTTCAGTGGCCAAATGTGAAGTATTAATCAGAAGAGAAGCATCTACTTCTCTATTTGTTTATCCAAATCTTTGTCTATAGCTTCTGTCAGTAATTCTGTAATCAGTAATTCTGAAACCCAGGCTTTGCATCCCCTATAAATGTGCTCCTTTTGAAATCCTGTATGTCAGAGATTCAAGTAGAGTATTGAAAGGCACAGCGTTTCTCGTGTGGCCTAAAAACACCAACATTAAACAAGTCCTTGCAGACTGGGGCTGTTGGCAAGAATTGCCTTCCCCTGGAAAGTATAAGGTGTGTTAACAAAAAAAAACTTGGGTCTTCAGGGAGCATTAGGTGGGTAGGAGTTCCCCACCTATAAATTCTCATAGAGCTTTCGTTTTCACTTCTGTGATGCTAATAGTTTCCCTTTCTAATTTCTCAGCTAATTAGCTTATCTCTCCTGTGCAGGTTGGGGGAATGAAAACATACCTCCTGCTGGAGCTCTCTGATGTTCAGGCAGACATCTTGAGAACACAGATCGAACTGATAGCAGGCTATTTTATAGGGCCTTAAAAGCCACTAAGAAACTAGTAAGGCCCATTAAACTTTCTGTCATGCATATGATGAGAAAAATATACCAGCATAAAATCCACTTTATTGTCCTACCGTGACAGCAGCAGCTATTGTGCCGGGGAGCTTTTGGACGGTAGCTCCACCTCAGTGTTTCTGCTCTGCTGGCTGGTGGAGTTTCAGAGAAGGCTACCCAGACAGAGGGGGCTTTGTGGTAGGCTCCTGGTGACCCATAAGGATTACAACACACAACCTGGTGCCTTGACAAGGAGAAAAAGCTGAATAAAAGCGGGGTGACCTTTTCCAGTTTCCCATTTCAAGCCTCACCGTTTGCTTCCTTGCACACAGATTGGTTTGGGGATGTGGTAGCACGCTGTATTCAAGGCTTGTTTCGTTGTGAGTTGCATCTAGTTGGCTTTTCTTAGGGGTGTTCCTCTTCTCCATTTTGCTCTCTGATATCTTTAAGCAGACAAGAAAAAATATTGCGTTTTTTCAGAGGTCTATGCTCACTTTGAACAAAAAGTATTTGGCATCTACTGAGCTAGAACTCAAGGTGAATTGCAAAAGACTTCCTTTTTTTCCTAGATTTTTATTTTATAGTCTAAGTGATCTATAACGAAAGCAAGCAATTATTTGCTCTTTTGTCTTCAACTCATTGTTCAATAATTATTTGCCCTTCTAATAATAACCATTCTGCAGTTATACTGTATGTGCTAGAGACTGCATTTCACAAACAGTGCACATGAGACTAGTTTGCACAGATCTTATGGGCTGTAGCCTCCTGTTGTCATTAGGGAAAAATATGCTGGGTCCAGCTGATGTTACATTGAGCTGCATGGGATTACCTGTGCCAAGACTAGAGCACTAGTTAGCCACTTTCCTGCTCCTCAGAAAGAAGGCATCTTCACGGAGAATAAATGCTCAGAGTTAGCACCCTTGGTTTGGGCTTGTGTTAGGTTGGTGAATACGGCTTTATTATTATTTTCTTTTATTTTGGACCATACTTGGTCACTTTTTTTTCTATAATAACTTTTCCATTTATCCCTTCCCTCCTCGAGACAACCTCTGCCATCAAGTATCTTAGCTTCTCTCCATTGAAGCATCATGTTCATGTGAATGCGTTATTACTTCTGGACATGACCAATACCAGCACAATGTGGAAACTGTATTTCTATTTCTGTTCACCCAAGATTGACCCTGATTTTTTCTTGAAGTCCTAATTGAGACCTCCTGTCCATCAAAGTCTGAAGCCAAGCGAAATGCTTGTGGATGTTATACATTATGTTTATAGTCCTAAAGGCATGCAAGGAAGGGGCCTGATGGCATGATCAGAGATTGAGAGCTGCTTTTTATTTTTAATCGACTATTTTCTAGATGGGTGTCCACCCTCTTGCACAGCTTCTCCTGCCACCTGTTCTTGTGTTTGCACTGTTGTGGCAGAGAAGAGTTGCCTGAAACCCCCACACAGAGATACTTGCTTTACGTCAGGTGCTGGCCAAGGATAATAGCTGACAGGTGGATGTTTTTTTTTTCCGTTTGTTTGTTTGTTTGTTTGTTTTTTTTTTTGTTAAGGAACTT
Organism: Numida meleagris; assembly: GCF_002078875.1. Taxonomy (NCBI): domain Eukaryota; kingdom Metazoa; phylum Chordata; class Aves; order Galliformes; family Numididae; genus Numida; species Numida meleagris. The sequence goes on from NC_034412.1 coordinate 42,207,291, forward strand.
CAGACATTATCTTGGTGCTATTCACTGATCTTACTAGCATGGTGTTGCTGGGACTCGGTTTGGCTTTCTGAATGTAACCATGCAATCTGCTGCTGATAAATACTTCAACAATGTCTCTGAAATATGATTTAATGTGTTTATTACTCAGGAATGTTGAATGTCTCCCTATTAAGACTGTGTTCTGCACTTAATAAAGGGGGTTTGCTGCTTGCTTACATACATGGGGAAAGTGAGATATGCCTTGTGGACATTGTTTTTCAATTAGCTCTCGAAGAATCTGTGTTAAAATCAAACTGTTGATAGTTTAGATGGTGTATTACTTCATTACAGACTTGGTTTTTTTTTTCAGACCAAGATTTATAATAGAGGGAGTGCATGTTTCTGACTTCCTCTGGCCTTAAGACTTACTGAAATTTGTGTAATTTTGCTTAAAGAATGCTTAAAAGAAGAACTATATCTCATGTACTTCACCAGTTGTCAGGAGTCAACCCATAATCAAACCCTTCAGGGGCATCTCTGACAGATACTGCTCTTTCAGGTGGCTGCCAGCTCCCCTTACTCTCAGATCAAAGCAAAGAAAGCCACCAGCCCTTATTGTTCTGTACTATAGCTTTTATTTAGGGGTGTTTATATTTCCCCCTCCCCCCCCATACCTTCAAACAGAACATCAAAATAACAATGGAACAACACTCAGATTTTGAGATTCAGGGCTGAATTCATTAAGCTGCTGCCCTTCAGTCAGCAAGTGTGTCTGTGGTACAAATGAGGGAGAGTGCATCTTTTGTAGTCTCTGCTCCACCATCTCGCTGCACTTGTGAGAGCAGGGAGAAGAACGTGACATCCAGGCAGTCTGAGTGCCCCAGCTTTCTGGCCAAAAGCAGAATTTAAACTGTTTTCTTTTGAGAGTGTACATGGGGTGACTGAAGCAGTATTTTTCTCACCAAGGCAAAGATTAATTCTGTAAGGGATCAATTATATTTACACTGGGAGCAAAACCGCTCTCCCTCAGGTAATCAATCAAAGTCAATGAAATTAATCCATGCATAAATGCCAAACTTCTTCAGCTTCTAACTATTCACTGGCAAGGATCTCTCACTTTGATGTTCATCTCTTAATTCTACACCTAAAACTTCAGTTTGGAAATGTTCTTGTTACTTCCTAGGCCATTCCTAGCATTTTAACGTGCTCACTCAGTTATTCCCACACAGTGTCTGTAGCAACACACTACTTTACTCCAAAGTCTCATCAGTCCCCAGCAAGAGATTCAAACTCATCCATAAAGTACATAAACATTTATGACAGAAGGTGAGCTCGCTATCCAAAAACACTGACTTGTGTGTGAGTAGTCTGAAGTAAATAGTCTTTATTTTGATAAGAAATGTATGTGACAGTGCATTTTAATTTTTGCTTCAATGTGCATGACAATGGTGGGTTGCTTATTTGTTGTTTTGGTTTGGTTTTCTTCTTAAAGCTTTCCTGAAGCTTTTCTTGTGATTTAGAAGCAAACTTTCTTGTTGCTTTGGGCTGCTGGTAGAAAGCTCTGTCTGAGGGTGAGAATTAATGCGACTGTCCTATCCCCCGCCAGGCTGCACTTGCTCCCTCCGCCGTCCCCACAACCTCTCCCATGCTGCTAAGGTCCATGTCAGACAGAGCCCCCTGTCATGTTCCCCTTTCACTCGCTGCGTTCTTCTGAGAGCTGTCACCACCCCCTGGAAGCACATCTTCAGTGCAGACACAAGGCTCCTACCAGCCCCGGCGGCAGGCTGGGGATGTGAAAGTAAAATTTATGTCTAGTGGAACTCGGTCTGCAACAAGCGTCCTCAAATTTCAGATTACTGCAAGACAGACTGTGCTTGCACTGAGTGTGGAAAATAAGCCTGGCTGAGAGCAAGCACGAAAGCTGCTAGCAGTGATCCATCCTCATCTCACTGAGACCTCAGTGCACTCTGAGATGTTTAAGTAACAGTCTTTGCAAGAGGCTTCCTTAAGTGCTGAGAGGCAGGGCTGTCACCTGCAGTATAACTTCAGTTGCTTTGCCTTGGTCAGCTAGCAACAGCAAACATGTTAATATATTCCTTTTATCATATTAAAAGGAATTTGAAATGTAGGATGTCAAGCACACAAGAGATGATTTGCATCTGTGTTTCTGATCTCTGGTACATTTTCTCTCTCTGTCCTTAATTTCATTGCTACATGCTATTTATTTTTATTTTTCCAAAAGCAGATGACAGGGTGGATGGTGAATAAATGTAGAAACAGAGTTAGTGCACTCGGTGAGCAGGGAATCTGCAGGAAGAAAAAAGGTGGTCTGGTCCTGAGGGTGATGCCAGCAGTTTGCTCTGACAGAAGTAAATAGCTACAAGCTTCCCCCATATTCTTTTTCCCACCTCTTCTCTCTGTTTTCCTATTTCCTTTTATTATTGCTGTCTCTTATTTCTCTGTCTCTTGATGAAATTGGTTGCAGACCCGTTGTTTAACAGGCTCTGCTGAGCTGTTAGAATGAGCTCATTTAATATGGTAACAAGCATAATAAACAGGTACACTGAGGCTGCAAAGCTGCATCTTTCCCACAGTGATACAAAGCAAGCCTTTGCTGTCATTACCCATTGGCCACAGATGAAAAAAAGAAAATAAAGGTTAAATTATGCCTTTATCACTCAAATTTCATGAGTGATTGTCAACAGTTTACAGGCGTTCGGCCCGGTTCCGTGACAAAGGGGACGGGGGACCCACGGGCCCACGCCCCAGGAAAAGGGAAAAGGGGAAAAGGGTAGGGAGATGGCCCTGAGAGCAAAGAACAGCGGCAACAATCTGAGGAGAAACAAACTAATTTACTAAATAAAATATCGGAATGCAAAACAACACACTGTAATACAATATAATTACCATTTAAGCTGATAAATCCAATACAGAGAGAGAGAATGTCCCAAAATCAAGGTAGGCCTTACTCTACTACCGACGATAAGACGGCTGGAGAGCGAGGTGCTGCCAAGACGAGAGACGGCGGAAAAAGGGACGAGGTCTCGTGATCTGCAAGTTTTTATACTGCGAGCTTTTATCTTTTCCCTCCGGCTGGAAAATGGTAACAGAGGAGCAAAGTGCCGTGGGGAATGTAGTAGTCCTTCTCTTCTGAGAACCAGGTACATTCACTACATGATGTTATGATGTGGAGTACCAATAACCGAAAATCATAAAACCATGACAGTGATACTACTTGCTGTTGGTGGCAAAGTGTTGGCAGTGGGTTCTGTAGGGGCAAACACAGGGAAAAAGCATGGATGTAAGGTGTTGTTTTAGTTTCTTGGCTTTTCACCATCCAAATTATTTTAACTGGCAATAAATTAAATTAATCTTGCCCTAGTCAAGTCTGTTTTGTCCACAACAATATTTGCTAAGTGATCCCCTGTCCTTAGCCAACCCACAAGTTTTTTTGTCTTACTTTCTCTCCCTGCCCTCAAGAAGAGGGATACATGGAGAGCCCTGGGTGGTGGTGTGGTGGCTGCCCAAGGTCAACCCACCACAGTAGAATGCTGGTTTGGAAGTCAGGGTGAAATTTCATTCACCTCATCTATTCACTGTGTTTTAGTCATGATGAAAGCTCTTGCAACTTACAGTAGTACTGGAAAAAAGAATTCCAACTACTCACAGATGCAAAGAGAGCAGAAAATTCCCTATGTTGAGAAATGTAGTAATATAGTTCTGTTAGATCTTCCTAACCTTGACCAAGTGCACAGCTCTCTCCTTCCTGCTTTTTCCCTGAACCTTCCCCCTGACAAAGAGTATAATGGCTTTATTTTTGTTTTAGTTCAAAACTGAACAACTTCTTCAGGTGACTGTCATTGGAGGCTACTTAAATTAAAGCCTTGGTGTCCTGTCAGCTCAGGACTCTGCTGCCAGCAGAAGTGGAAGAACCTTGTATGAACTGAATGTTTCTCAACTTAATCAGAGTAATTCACATTTGGACCCTTTCCCTGCCTACACTTCTCTCTGACCCGGATCTCTATTTCCTTGGCAAGTTGTGTAATCCTCTGATCTTTTTCCCAGCTAAATTTCCAGACTCCGAACAGACAGTGGTGTAGCAGTTGGTAGTACCATCAGTTGGCATCGCTGCTTCTTTCCCCTTCATGTCACAGCTGAGATCAGCAAACTTGTAGACTCAGAGCAGAAGCCTTTGGATTTCCAGAGCAAGGTGGCTTGTGGCATGCTTCCTTCTCTGAAGAGTGCTCTTGGTTAGCACTCGGTTTTCTTACAGTGCCTTTAGGTGTCAGGTCAATTTCTCCAGACGTTTGTAGATGAGGTGAGTTTTGAGATGTGGAGGATCTATTGCTGTCTGGACTAGGGGTGATTTTGTTAGTGTCCTGGTGCATTTCTTTTCCTGAATAAAACGTGCAGCTGTTGTAATTTCTCAATGTGTTGATAAGGAAGAATATGCAATGTTTTTTCTAAGCATTTATTTTCCCAAGAGAATTAATTAATAAAAAGATCTGTTCCAGTAGGCAAAAGTGTTTACAAGTTTCAGCCTATTTGGTGAGTTAAATACTGGTGAAAAATGTGAGGTTTTCCTTGTTTTGCTGACTTACGGGAAAATTGCTATCTGTGCACAGTAAATCCTCCTGAATTTTCTTTCTTTCTTTCCTCTGCAGAAAACAACGCTTTGATATCCAGCTGGCTGTAGTCTCACTGTAGTCTAAACATCTAAGTTAGATCTACAGAAAACAATCCTACAAAGTTCTTCCTGCCACTTTTGCTTATTCCTTGAATTCATTGGAATATGGAAGTATTTATACCCACATTCATGCACTGCTTCAGCGCCTCATTTCTATTACAATTAAGAGCAGTTGGTCCTGCGAGGACTACTTCCTCTACCCCTAGACAGCACTGGTAGTAGTTAGAACACCTGACCAATGAAAATCACACCCAGATCAGCCAAGATCTTGCCAATAATGGTGAGTGTTACCTGATCTTATTAGCATCATGATAAAATGATCAACTGGAGAATATGTTGTGTTCAAGTCTACATTCTATCTCATTCTGAAGATCTATTTGGGTTGCCAATATCTACCACTAAATTTCACACAGGAAAAGAAATAAAAGCAGTACATGTTCTCAGAGAAAGCAGTGACATGCCCTCCAACTTGATGGTGAATATCTAGAAATATCTTTGAAGTGTTTTCATACTAACATCCAAGGTGACAGTCATACACTACGGATGTATCTGATAAGATATTGCACAAATATGTTGAGTCCCTTCCTTTTATAGGTTAACAGTTCTGACAGACTTTTTGCTCTGCCTGAAAATTGGTCATTTAAACATGTCATTGAAAAAATTTGCTTGCATTTGAGGATGCGAATTGTACATAAGTCTAAAGACTTCAGCTGTTTTTATCACCTGGCTACTAAATATGACTAAGTGAAATACTGGAAATAGGATTGTGAATTTAAGACTGCAAATAAAATATGATTAAGGGCACAGCCCACCTATGATCTTCTTCCACAGCCTAATTCAGCTGTGGAAGCCACATCTCACTGTGGTTAGAAAAGTAGTCACAGAAATGTTGACCTAATACACAAGAAATTCTTCATTTTCAAGTCACGTACATGGTTTAAGAACGAAAATTTCTTTCTTCTGTTTCTAAACAAGAAGTTTTCAGACACAAAACAGTGTAAAATTGACCGCAACAGAATGCTATGTGAGTGGGAGGTCATTCCCTATCAAATGTGAAGTTATTTCAAGGCAGCTAAGAGTGCAGTGTCCCACCCTGGTCCATCTAAGAGGCCGCTGTGGAGAGACAGATTCTTATTTCCATTACTCCCAAGCAAATAATCTAGTCACTCTGTTAGCTTTAGTAGCGCTCCAGTATGCACTGCAGCACAGATCAGCACAGAACTGAGTGAATCCTCTCTTTGACTCTCACGTTCCAAGCTGAGGGCTCGCATAAAAGTTTGCAGAAAGCATCTCTCATCATGTTATTCTGAACAGCTTGAGGAGGAAACGTTTTTGTGTGATTGTTTTTGCTCTTACTTTTTTATCAAAGTCATAAAGCATACCAAGTGTGTTAAATAATAGGAGTTTTTCTTACAACTACTCTATAAACACACCTTGTTTAAGCACCAGCATCAATACAGCTTCATGTGGTTTCTGGTTTTACTGATTGCCTGGGATCATAGTAGTACACTCACAATGCAATTTTAAATCAATTTCTTCACATGGGATCTCAGCAAAGGCATGCTTAGTAAATAGCTATCCTATCCATCATTGTTTGTTTGCTTGTTAAGAAAACAGTACTTCTTTTCCTCACAGGTTCCCAATGAAATAATTTGCTTCGTGTTAATGTCTTGAATTGCAGTTAATTATACCAAATAAGACACTTCTAACATCTTCAATTTTCTTGGGATGACAGCCTTCTTAAAAGTGAGTTTTGCTAACTTGGAGCAGGAAACTACATTGAGATATAAAAAATTAAGCGGTTGTTCAGATAATACTGAATCCTTTCCCACATTAGGGACTGTCTGGAGCATTTCTTGGCCTTCTTATGCTTATTCCTCTTTTAAGACCATATCACAACATTTCAATTTTTTTTTTTCCGAAGGATTTTGTTCATAGTAACCTTTTCAACTTATAGATCCATGTGATATACTAGTTTTGACACTTGTTCTAATGTAGCCTAGGGAAGATTTACATCTGGCCAATTTATTAAGACTACTCAGTTTCGAAGATTGTAAGTTTCCTATTCAGTAGGATTTGAATAGCATTCCCCTGTACTTCAAACTCATTCATCAGAATTTGGTATCAGATATAGCTGCTATCTTTGTTGACAGTGAACACTCAGGGCTGCACCTTGGGTGGTAGGTATTTCCAGTGTTAAGCAAATTACAGACACCATCCTTCAGGTGAGGTGAGGTTCATTTCTGCTATGGCCAAAAGCTTGGGAACAGACTGAAGCCATCCGAGCCAGTGCAATTCACAGATCCTGCAGGCCTCACAGAGACCTTCCATGTGCTCATGCGCTGCTCAATGGCTTCAGGGTGCACAGGTACCTGTGAGCAACCACAGGGATCTCAGCAAAACTCAGCCTATCTACCAACAGTGTATATGTGTCCCATGCTATAATCATCCGGCTTAATCAACTGCTGTGATACTGATGTTCTAATTTCTGCAGTTTTTTAGCTTTTAGCAGGCAGTAAGTGGGTTTATTACACATTTCACCTTTGTATTTTACCATAAAAACCATAAAACATCTGATGAAGACAAATTGAGGGATTCTTTCATTAAGCTATTGACAAACCACAGCAGTGCGTATCTTGGTACAAACACTGTGCAAAGCATCAAGTATGCAGGCAATACCACTGCTGGAATAGTAAGAACACAAATATCAACCGACCTGGTAGCCTTACTTCTTGCAAGGAATAAGAAGAGAGATTATCCTCCGATAAAACTGACATATTTTTGCTACTCTTGATAAGCACTTTTCTTGCATTCTATTTTCATAAAAAGAGCTGGATTAGTAGATGACCACAAAATAACAAAGTTTGTAATGTGCCTTGTCAGTTGGGGGTGGAATCCAGAAAAGAAAAAAGGTAAAGGAGGGTTAGGAAAACCTGTTCTTAAAATGTAGGTGTGGAGAGTGACTTTTGAATAAGGAATTACTGAGCAGGCTTGGACTCAGTCCTTGCAACAGAGGGAACTTCTGGTGAGAATAATAGAGATGATCAAAATAAGATGAAGCATGGAAACAGTGGACAGATATGGGCTATTCGTTATTTCATCTATACACAAAATCAAGGGCTTTTGGATGATGTGATGAGGAACCACGGTCAAAACAAACGCAAGGAGATGGTTTCTGCACTCAACGTGTACTAGCTGCATCCTTGCCAAAGGATGGTGCGGATTTACAAAGCTTACATAAGTTCAATGGAAGAATGGACAAATATTTGAAAAACAGGTCCATGGAGGATAAGTAAATAAGACAAACCACATCACAGTCAAGAAATTCTCTCGGCAATAAGTTGCAGGGGGCTGAGATGGTGGTAGGGACAGATGTCATGCATTTTGTCGTTTTCTCATTCAGGCTCCTACTTATGGCCAGCATCAGAGATAATGTCCTACAGGGACTATGGTGCTGAAACAATATGGCCTTTCCTGTGTTCCCTAATCTCTAGTGAGATCTCACTAAATCAAGATAGTCTTTCTATCTTTAGGTTGCTGAAGCAAACTTTCTATACCACCCCTTAAGTTCCAGTAAAAGATTGAGACTACTTTGCATCCCCTTCAGGGACACGAGCTCCAAAGCAAAAGTTTATTTTCGTCATATAGACTTACTTAATGTAGCATGTATATTAGCACTTATAAAATGTTTTAGCACAGATTAATGTGAAGTAACCTATAGGCAAATATTTTACTCCTGTGAAACGCCCTAAAAAAGGAACAATTTTATTTGTCATATAGATCAATTTCCAAGAGACATGTAATTTGAGTCTCAAAAATTGCCTCCTTCATAAAATGCAAAGCTGACAGATGCAGGTTTTGTGGCTTTAAATTAAAAAACCTTATAAAGATATCTATATAAATAAAAGAGAATTCAGTGCCCTAAAACCAAAGCAAATAAAAATTCAATGGGCCTTCATATACTGGTGTTTGTACTCAGAAAGCAAGGTTTAATAAAATTCTTTAATTTTATGGCAGAAGACATGTCAAGTGCAGTTTAGATTTCTCAGCCAATAATCATATTTTCTTGCAAGTGGCTGATACACTTATTTTTTTAGAGACAGACACAACAAATAATAAGGGTTTATAGTTGAGAAGAGAAACAAGCATTTTTATCAAGATGAAAGGGGCATCATAAATTTATGAGACCTCACATACAGCTATAATACAATAAATTAGGAGGATTAATGTAATTGTAGGCTACAGTAACCCTCACTAGTAGAATGCCTATTTTATGGAGCTTGATAATATAGTTTATCACCGACTCCATGGGAATTCCCACAATATATTAGCTGTGGTGTAACAATAAAGCGCACACAGTAAGAGGCATGTCTCTTTTGACACACATTCTCTTCCCACACTTATTTTACCAGGGAAACAACTCCGGTGCAGTTTAATTAAACTGCACTGCAATGAATTAGTCCAGGTCTTAGCCCTCTAACAGTGAGGAGCCTGGCATTACCCCAGGGGGCTGTCCTCCTGTGACATCAGAGACTGCGGAGAACCTGGGAAAAAAAGTGCAGGGTCTCTCAAGTGACACTGTCACTGTGCAAGGCCTTAGCTGTCAGTCACAGGATCTGAAAAAAGCTCAGACCCCTTTGCATTAAACTTTATCTGCCTACACTTGTTCCTTTTGATCTGACCTTCAGGAAGAGATCGGCAAGTGATGTGGGGAAGCATTTAGAAGACCTCCCCATTTAGGAAGAAGGCAGACTTCGGTGGCAGATTAAAAAACAAAAACAAACAAGCAAAAAAAACCCCAACATGTCACTAGACATTCAGCTGAAAAGACTTCAATTTCTCTACATGATTTTTAGCACGTGTATGTTGAAATCTGAGTCTGAGAGGAAATGGTTAGATTACACAGAAATTGCAGAACTGCAGCCCATGGGACTCTGTGGTGCTACACAGGTCATGGGACTTAATCTGTTCTTAATTCTTTGAAATAGAATGTACCTTTCTAGAAAACAGTAATTCCCTCAGTATTTGGCCATTGCCAGGATGAGAAAGGTTACCACACTCTTTGGATCCTCTTCAGTAGGTACCTACTATTCATTTTTAAAAAGGGACATCTAATTTTGCGGATGAGGTTTATCAAAGGTACATTTGTGATATTACACCACTGGATGGTGTAACAACTTGTGTTAAATCAACTGAAGAGTAATCTGTTACCAAATTTCTGTTCCCTGAAGATGTTCAAAGAGCATGATCAAGTCACCGCAACTGGAGTACACTGAGATCTTCAGTCTCCTAACAAGGTAGATATTCCACTCCTTTAATCAATGCTTTCTATCTCATATTTGCAACTAGTACATTGAAACTATCCTAAGGTGATATACTCTTCAAAGAAAAGACATTGATAATGATTTTTTTTTTCAAATCGAATTGTTTAATTCTCATGATCTTGGACGGTAGTTTATTACAGACCACAGTATTTCCCTAGAGACAAATGTTGGAACGTACAGAAAGCTAATTCCCAATAAAACATAGTCATCCATTATTTATAGATATGCCTGTATAGAACTTCTTATTAATCCATAAGACTCTTTAGGGGTAGGAAATGATAATTTAATCTTTTCTAAATGCATTTTTAGTTAAGAGCTCCTTGCCAGACCAAGCTTAACAATTTTTTTGAACATACACACCATGCTACAGTGGAATTCATTAGACAACGGCAATTAGATCTCCAATCATTAGGCACTGCTGGAATTACTGCACTCTGTTTAAATGCCAGACATAGTACCTTAGTGACTGGTTTATCCTGTCTCCACATTTCTATCGGCTACCAAGCCTGAGAAATGACAGTCGCATTAGATGTCATGTAAAGCATCTGACCTTGCTCTCCCAGCACTTGATCTTCGCACTTCAGGCAGACATTTATCATTGTCCTGCAGAGACAGAATTCAGGTGGTTCAGATTCACTACTGGTTTTCATGTTATAATGGAATTACAATGGTCCATTCACTTTATTTTCTGTTGCAGGAGATATGGAAATAGAATTTTGCTACCAGTTGGCCAGCTGAGTTTACTTGGTGGAGGGAGAGAGGAGAAGGTTCCTGTGGGTTGAAAGACTGGGAGGAAGTGTTTAGTTTCAAGGGACATGGTCTTCAATTCATCCAAATTCCCTGTGTTTTTAACTGCTCTGCTGGTAGAGTTGAAGACTTTGATTAATCAGTTTTCACTGCTTTTTTTTTTTTTAATGACATAGGGAACAGCAGAGGTCAGAGATATTCAAGTGGGATAAGCATACTGCATAATGGCTTTCTTAGGTGCAAAACAGTGGTCCTTCTGCAAAATGGAAAAGACCATCTGTAATTAGCAGATGTACCTCCAATAAAAACCTCCCATTGTGTCCCTTTGAAAATTGAAAATTACTGTAACTGTAGTACACTGCTATGAACAGAAGATTTCAGTGGGATTTTGTTAGGTCCCTGTGAAGAATTTGGCCCGGTATGCTGTTTCCCAATGGGATCCAGTAGACAGCTTTTATGCTAAAGTCTTGCAAGGAGGCTGGTTAGGGTTTTCACAGACCAATGTTTCAATTTGCAGGTTTCTCTGTATAGCAGAGATGGGCTAATGCAAACTGTGGGTCTGAAAGTCATGGTTAATCCCAGTCTCTGTGGATTGTGAGTTTGGGGCATATCCCCTCCTTTAACGTGTGAAGGAAAAGATCTGAACTTGAAATAACTTTTAAAAATGAAGTGAAATCAATTCAGTTTTATAGGCCTTAGGTATGGTATCATTTTCTGAGAAAACAAACACAAGGACTTTACAAGCGCTATTTTGGAGGCAGGCAAGGAAAGCAGCACTGACAACCATCATGTTGTCTGACTATAAACTCCTATTTTAATGTTTTCATGAGCAAAATCTTTATGCTACCTGTTAAACTGACTTTGCCTCAGTATCTAAGCAGTATTTGCTACCATTACAGAAAAATACAGAAAAGAAGGTGGCTAGGAATTTGCTGTAACATGCCAACTCTTCATGGTTTTGTTTTTTACTTAACTTTGGCAGGAGAGATACAAGACTTTGTCTACTGAGTTAGTGCCCTCCATCTTCCAAACCTGGACTGCAAAGGTACCAACCTTCTAGGCTTTGTAATCTTTCTAGGCTTGTAATCTTCTAGGCTCTGGATGGGATCTTTTCCAGTTTTGTTCAAAACTGACTAATAAAAATGTCCCCATCCTTAGAACCATTAAGGAGCTCAGAATTTCCATGAAATCTTATACACTATTTTACTGAGATCCATATCTTATTTGAGATATTTTGAAAATTTTAACAAAACAATTAAAGACAAGTTGAACTATTAGAACATGGTGAATTTGATTTAAGGGACTAAATATAAGTAAATTAAATAACTATTAAATTTTTCATTCATATTATAGCTTTTAAATGTTGTATATAAGCCAGTGCGGTCAGAACTGTAAAACAAATATGTGAATAAGCACAGGTTGCAGTTTGCTGCCGTATAGTGGGAATACACATACATTTTTACTTCTGCAAGAGGCAGGGCAGACTCTATCCAACTATGCAAGAACAAAGGGAACGCTATTTTATCTCATGACTCACCACCAGAGTTGTCAGCTAAAACCTAGCCACAGGTTCTTTATTATTGCTGTGAACTCAAAAGTGTGAAACGTTTTTCTTATTCTGAGTTGCAAAAACCAAGGGTAAAAAAAAATCTTGTAAGCTACAGAACATACAAATTTGACTTCGAAGTAGTTAAAAGAGATTATATAATGCTAGACTTTTTCTTACCACATTTCTTGCCGTTGTGAGCATGCCTATGGAATAATTGGTTCTGGTGTGAGTTATGTATCCAGTGCCAAAGGTGAGAGTGAGAGTCAAGGTCAATTATTTGACTGTTGTGCCCATAGCAAAGGGGATTTTTGTGGTTCAGAATTCTCGTTCAGGGTGGGAACATGATATGCTGTTGGAAATCCTTTTCTTTCTTATTTCACTGCTACCCTCCTTTTCTGACAGGATCTAGTTTCTGCCCTAAAATTTTTCTAATCATTTCTGTGTTTCAAAAGGTGTCAACCTGTCCGTTAACTACAACTGCATGTGACCATGTAGCTTTCATTAAACAATATTATTTTACTGACTGAAATGGTACAGTAAACCTAGAATTCCACATGAAAGGGCCAAACCCTCTATCTTTTAAGATACAGCCTTCACAATAATGCAACTTAAACTAGAAAAGTAACCCATAAATTACTGAGCAATGAAGCAGAATTTGGGACTCTTTCATTGTATTTTGCATGGATAAAGTCTTGCTGTGTCTAAAATTCAGTGTCTGAAATTCAGGGTTGACTTTTATTATTTTTTTCTTAATCAGTGCTTTCCTGGATAGCACGTTTTATTAGCATATAGAAAGAAACCTTTTCAAAGAAAATTCATTAGCTGCATTAACACCATTCTCAGTATCTGAGGACTTTGCATAGCTACCATTGAATTGGAAGGCCATATTGATTCTCAGTACCTGAGCTTGAGACCAAGCGTAGTCTCTGTTTGCTTGCTGGGCCTCCTGCAGGGGAGTTTGACATCAAAGAGACAAACTAGCTAAGTCATAATTAGCCCCAAGCTTGTTTGGTGTAAATTGTAAACAATATATCAAGTTGACTAATTGTAATGAGTCTAACTACCAGACACTGAACCTTGGGGATTGGCGCGTCCTGTCGCCACATTAGCGCTTGCTGCTTCATCCGAGAGAAGAGCCATGCACAGCCTGTGTGTCAAGAATCCCAGCACTTGAACCCAGCACTGCTCGGGGACATTCATCAATGTCACCAGTGGACGTGGAGTCAGGTGCCCCTGATTCTCCAGGGCTCGTGCAAGTGCAGCCAAGGCACTGCAGAATTTTTCACGTTAATCTGTGCAATTTGAGGGCTCTTTCAGATGTAGAAAGGTTGAAAGGAAGCAGAAGACTCTTCAGAAAAGTCGCAGGCACCGTGTTACTGTTACCAGTGAAACACGCTGCCTTCTGAAATGCGATTTTATTGAGGGAACAACCAAGCCGCTTCTTTCCTATTCCATTTCGTACTGTTCAGTCATTTAGAAACTGACATGGCCAATACACAGAAGGCTTAATAAATATTTATTATTTACCAGGAAGAATTTCCCTGATATCACAAAGGCATACGGGGTTAACATGAGTCACAGAAAGATGGTGCATTTCAACAAGCAAGAAAAACTCTGACTACTAATTTTGGCCAACTGACACAGATTCACTATACAACGACATCAGTACATGCTGCTCTTGTTCAAAGCTATGAGATCAAATGGGCACAATAGGAGAGATTACATGCTATTTGCTTGTGGCACCTGCTCTACCGCAGTATCAACAAGATATAGGAGCAGAGCAAAGATTCTTATCAGAACAAGTTTTGGTTAGTTCATATTAACTCTGAATGTAAGAGATATGCCCATACATATATTTTGGGTAATGCGTGGTGATATAAAGGAACAAAGATGAATACCTGAAACATCTTGTTGCAAACCAGCAAGCTCTTACAAGATAAGAAAAAAATATCCTTACATTATTTGGCAAGCCCCTAAGCTCTTAGCAAAATATTTTTGCCTGTCCATCCTCATTTTTTTCCCCTCATTTCTAAATTACATTTGGTCTTATAAGTGTACTAGGTATGAAAAAAAAATTAAGAGCCAAGAGTGCACATAACGTGGTATTGAATGATGGTGTGAGGAAGCAAATCGTAATAGCTGTAAAAATCTTTCAGTATTCAAGCAATGTGCCTACTGGGACATAAAGTATCTATGGGCAAGGATTGATGACAAATTCCTTCATTGCTCAGCCACAACTCTGGCCTTAACTGGGAAGTGAAAATGTTTCTCAGCTTATTTCTGGCTCCCAGGGACAGAAGGTATATCTTTTTCTATCACCCCGTGCAGAAATATCTCCTGATGAGATCATCTTAAAATGTAATTCTGTATAGTATTTTTTCCCGATGCCTGAGAGAAATGCCCACTAAATACTGTCTCAAAGTCAATGAAAGAAATGCTTTCTTCAGTCTCACAAGAATATTCTTCATGTAAAGGGAAGACCTTTTTTTCCTTCCCTCTAGCATGTGCTTAATGCAAGGCAGAGGGAGCTGGGAGGTGCAGACAGCTCCCCTCTGGCACAGCACAGAATTCAGTCCTGAAGGGTCTCTGGGAGCAGTGAGCAGTGCAAATGTATTCCAGTCATTAGTCATCTAGTCAGTTATTATGCTAAGGAGGGAAGTTAGGAGTTGTACTTGGTAACTTTTAGGACAGAATCAGACTGGGAACAGTCTTCATTTGCCAGTGCAGTCTTTCAGAGAACTTTGTCTTGGGGTTCCTTTTCTAAATGATGGTGGTGTTCACGTGCCACAAGATGGTTTTTTAAGTTATTTGTTGTTTTTGTGGCAGCAGTGAAAACTGTATAAACCAGTATTTCGACTGTATCAAACTATTTTTAGCCTATTATACCATTCCTAATGACTACATACGATAAAGACTAAGGATGTTAACTGTTCATAATACAAGTGCTCCTGAATCGCACAGATTCTCTTCATTTAAACGCTGTGCCTATAAAGTCCCCATATCGTAACAGCAGGTGTGAGACCTTGATACTTTATGAGACTGAGGAAGTTATGTGTCCCCCAGGCTTTGAAGTGATTGGCTTCTGGAGCAGGCAGACTTTACGGGCCAATTCACAAACACTAGAGAAACAACGCGGATGCTGAATCAACTTGTCTCCAACTGGTTTTGAGCCTGTGTCGATTGGTCTGTGAAAGAGAAAACTGTTTCTCCTAAGTGTGCTGTGCTCTCACTGAAATCTGAAGCCCAACTGTGCTCACTTAGCTGGCGTATTTTAGGGCAATGGGAAAAACAGTGAGTCTTTATCATAGTGACAAAGGTATAATATTTGCTTGTCACCAAATCCTACCCATAAAGAGGGCACCAAACAGCATGTTTTGCTTCATGCCAACAGCGGTATGTCTGCGGTCCCCAGCATCCCAGGAAACCCATTCATCACCTTGCAAGGCTTCAAGGTGTTAAATAACTACAGGCGTGGTGCCAGGATGGACAGAAGGTTTGTTAACTCATAAGGACATTTGGAACTGCAGACATGTAACTCATGCTACAGGTCCTAGCATATAATCTTATGCTGATTTGCAGGAACACATTGTGGAATGAGCTGCACATAACCCTGTAGGCTCCTTGGGCGTCCCAGCATCGGGCTGATAAAAGATCAGCTGGGTTTTGCTGGGCACACACAAGTTAGTGCACTTTGGAATGGCTGTTTCATGCCTGTGTTAGAACCTTCTGTTTGCCAACAGGGTGTGCTCTGCCAGATGAGCCCACGGAAGGACTGTGTAAAGCAAATAAGAACTCTGTTATTCGAAAGGTCTGTATCAGCTTACCCTTTTATTACATTGGTCTCCCCCATGAGAGCTATGACAGGGATCCAGAGAATCTAGCAATAAAAACTCACAATTCTATTAAGCCCGCGCAGCTTCAGTTTGTAGCAGTACCATTTTTGGTTAACCTGTGTTCCTGTGGTTCTGAGATTTTTATACCTCAGAAAGTGAGTCCCTATGGTGGTTTCCAATAATTAAGGAAAAAAAGTCGAAGAATGAGCTTTTACTTGTGGCCATCCACTATTTTAATCATCCCCAGACAAAACTGCACGACTGAGTTTGCATGAAAATAGGAATGAGTCTAAAATAAACACAAACACAGAGCATTTGTGCTTTCTACAATGAGACTAGGGGATCTAGAAATTTAAGGCAAAAGTGTTAACTTGTGGTCCCCTAACTGTACCATCTGAAATCTGGATTATACATAAAATAATTCCCTCTGCGTTATCCTGTGTCTCTGCTGTTGTGGTATGATGAGGATCCGGCCCCTCATTTCTGACTGAGTCTACATCTCTGGCCAAAATGAAATCCCTTGACTCTTGTTAGCTGCCTTGTTTCAAAGCCTCTTCCCATTTTATTTCTTTTTTCCACTAGTAATGTAATTTTGGTAATGCAGCTCTTCCACTAAATCTTGAGATTAACCGACTTTCCTGATTTAAATGGTTTTACTGATAACGGAATATTTTAAAGAGTATTGTACTTTAAAAGTATTCATTGTAGATATACCTTATTTGTTTCTATCTCTTCAGAGATCCCATACAGTACAATTTCAGGTTTAACACTTCAGGTGTATTACCTGTCTGAAGTATTTTCTGCCTCTTCGGAAATGCAGGGAATGAAGCTGACAAATATTTCAGTATTGGGCCCGCGTTATGATTTTGAAGTTAAATACAATGATAATGAAACAGCAAAACAATGCTAAGGGTCAAATTCTGACAGAGGGTAAGTGAACTATGTGCAGTTCTCTTTGTAGTCACTGGAAACTGAACATGCATCAGATGTAAGTCCAGGTGTTATGCTATAGCAGTATGAATCTCAGTATCCATACTTTGAGAAAGATCATTCAAACGTTTTCCTAGCTGTGTTCTTGTAATAATTTAACTATGCCTTTGATTATTCATTTTCTTGGAAAAAATAAAGTCATTTTTAAACAGCGCTGCACTAATACCTGGTCATGTAACCAGAAAGAAAATAAATCAAGGCAATGCTATTATTTCCCTAAATGCCCAAAGGAACTTTAACTCTGAAGTTGATTTTGTATAAATACTAAGATCTTGAATTGACTTAAGGAGAGTTAAAACAGTCCCTTGACTCTCTTGGCCCACTAGCAATTTTTAGAAAAACCTGACACATGTTCACTTATCCTTTCTTGTAGCCATATAGGATTATCTGATAAAATTAACATTTATATCCTAATATTTAAGTTTATATCTTTCTGTACTGAGCACAATTTTGTCACAGCTTGCTTTTTCTACTCTCTTATACTATATATTTGTTCTTTTTATAGTTTGTTATTTTTTTTTATCTTGGGTATGTCCTTCAATTTCAAATGAGAAATAAGGCTGTCAGCATCTATTATATCATCAATATATACTACTGCAGGTAGTCAACACAGCTAATAATTCTTTACAATAAATTTGCTGTAAAACACATAGCAGCATCAACTAGATATAAATTAGCAATCATCAGGCACTCCTGAGCAGTGTTTTGGCACTTAATTATGTTATAAGTTCAGGAAAGAGAGAATATCTTCCTCATTATGACAATTACCCTTAACATGCTTGTGGTTCAGGTGTGGTGCCCACACTTTGCCAGCTGTTAGTAATAACATCTGCTCTCACCAGTTCCTTGGAAGAGCACTTGTTCCTCTTCCCCTCTCTGATATCTTTTTCTGAAGTAGTTTATAAGATTTCTGTTATTTTTGTTGCTTGGTTCATTTAAGAATACTCTAGCTGGTCACCGGAGGTATCTCATTATATATCTGCTACATGGCTGCTTAAGAAATGCCTTGTTAATATTCACTCACTGTGAATTTATCTGTTACTTATTCTAGAGAAAAATGATAGTAAGTATATTCACTTATAGCATCTAGACTAGATGTAGACTTAGAAGTACAGGCTGACTCACTTTACAGACTCAGAGCAGTAGGAAGCACATAGTCAGTGTTGGAGGCACAGCAGTTTTGAAACAACTGGCCCAGCTCTTTATTTGCTCCTTATCTGTTGAATATGCTCGCACTAGTCAGGTGTTTGCTACCGACTGGTGGACAGGAAAGCTCTGAAACTCTTCTTTTATAGGTTAAATTTGGGGTTCACTTTATTTAGAGGACCACAAGTTGTTTTGTCAAAGCAGATGTTGTCTCTTACACATGATTGGCCACTTAAAGTCTCTGACTCAGCAAAAAGTAAAACTCTTTCAGTTTTTGCGACTTGCTTCATATTGTTCTGTATTTTAATATGTAGCTCATTACTGGGTCTTAATTAGACCAGACGACATCATTTTATGTTGCCAACAGTTTTTGGATGGTGATTCCCCAAGCATTTTTTATGACATTATCGTAGCAGTGATACAATCTGTAAAGTGTTTAAAGGGTCAGTAAGAGGTGCAGGTTGGTTTTGGGTGGAGTTTGAATGAAAATTATGAGTAAAATGCATGTTAAAATAACTTCAGATTATTAATCCTAGAAATTTTTGAAGACATAAATTCACCTAGTCCTGTTCAAAATCTCAATTTCTGTCCATACAAGAAGGACCATACGTAAGATTAAAATGCAGATGAATCTCAAAAACAAAAAACTGTATAACATGCAGCAGGGCTGGACAATCACCACCAAGGACCTAATGAGCAAGGAAGAAATAAGAGCAGGCTCTCTTCATCCTTAAAGGTAACCAGAAATCTTGAGCAGATCTGCCAGTTTATCTGGCATCTTCTGGATAGAAGCAAGTGCTATGCAGCGCACATCCATGGGGAGCCTGAGACATCCGACCTTCATGTGTGTGTTAAATTGAGGAAGAACTGTAAGTACTGCATGCATGCTGTGTCATCAGTCTGTGCTTGTGTAAAAGCCACTGGTGTGAAATTTGCATTCAGAACAAGAGGCTAGAACTAAGTAGGGCAGCCTGTAAAAACCTAGACAAAAGGCCAAAGTCTTTGTATCCCACCTGGAGAAACTCTCCATGTGGAAAAGCAGGTGTGGCTGGGAAAACCTGCAATGTGCACAGTCCTACCCTTGCTACCGTTTCGGTGAACATTTCTATACTGCTTAGGGTAGCCTGTGTCTAAAACAGTGCTATTTGCAAGTAAATTTAAAAGTACTTCTACTGTTAGATTGTCTCTAGGCTGCTGCCTCTTCAGGGACTGAAGCCAATGGGGCTTACATCTCTGATTGTGCCATGGAGCTTGCTTTTCCAGCTAGGACCCAAACTGCACTGGCTCGAACAAACTTCTTGGAAATTCTTTTTCCTAGTGCATGGCTTTTACGATGTAAAAGTAAAAGGAAAAACACACAGTCTTTGATATGTGATTGATACAAATCTAACTTTCTAATGTTAAATGACCTAGAAGAAATGATATAAGGCTGGGTCCTTAATCTGTTTTGAATGGAAGAAAGGGCAAGAGGAAGAAACATTTAGTTTCACATGGTAATTATGAAGAAAATAAGCAAAATAAATAGTGAGTAGCATATGCGAACATAAAATAACCTAGAAAAATGTGGGTGGATAACATCCTGCTTCATTTATGATGTACTATATTGTAGAATAGCATTATTTTCTTTAGTTTGAGTCGAAACAGAACAAACAGGTCTCCTATTTGCACATCATTTAATGAGATACAGATTGTAAGAATGTCACTTGCTGTTAATCACCTACTCTAAAGTATTTTGGATTTCATGCAAAAATGCTGGCAGGTGCTTACGTGTTCGCTTATTTATTAGCATTTATTTGTGAGTATGTGCATGAGAGAAGGTACACCTTAGTTGGAACACTGTCAAGAATTAAGAAACTAAGAAAGTATTAAGATTCTCTGAGAAGTATTATGTTTACAATGGCAGATAAACAGAAAGAAGCACCATTAAGCTATCATAAAGTCAGAGATGGAATATAAAATTATCATTTTCTAATCACAGGGACTCTTGAAAAGAACATAATCCGAGGGAACAAATTTCTGTCGAATATCTGTGCTTAACTGTAAGAGTTACAGTCATTTTTTTCACTGTACCACATTTACCTGCTCTGAAACTTTTAATTCCAATTCCATAGCAAAAAAAAACCCTTCTTTTTTTCCTTTCCCACTTAAAAAAAAAAAAAAAAAAACACAGCAAAATGCTCTTGAAGATTTTTTTTTTTTAAATATCTACTCCAAATCAATATTCACAAGTATTTGTAGTCGGTAGCACCCTTTTCAATACTGACTTTTACTGCACATTAAGGAAGTCCAAATGAAAGTTCCTACACTAAGTAACAATTATAAAAGTCACGTTTTCACAGCTCTGTAAACAAACTACAGAAAGCTGTCTCAGAATTAATGCACTGAACGACTTCAGCTTGATTCTAAGCTCTCCTTCCTAAATATACGTTATGTCCTGTTTCCCAAATGTATTCAGCCATGTGATACGTAGTACCAGCTCATTCATATCAGATGAAGTGTGACTGGAAATAAAGCTGGATCTTTTTAAGAAGACACAGTCCTTTGCTCCATATTTCCAAACCAAAATAGCCAAGTTCATTGTATTTTTGCCTACATTTCATTACTGCTCTTTTTCCTTCTAAGTGAAGACTAATGTAAAGACAATCGCTAAAGAAGCAGCAATCATAATACCCTATACTAACTAAATTCAGACTTACGGCTACTCACAGGAGAAATACATGACAGATCCATTGTTCTGTATTAGCAGGATATTGTCCCAGTATATGAACACATGCAAACTTTGAAGGCTTTGAATATTTAAGGCAAGACACTAGTGGCTCATCCCAGTGGGAACCACAGAAAAGGGGAACCTGATTAAATTTAATGTCATTGTCACTTTTTTTTCCATTGCTAAGAATTATATAGGTAGCCATAGCTACCACACTGTTCAGACACCATGACCACAATATTCTCCCTCAGAGGTTGGCGTCAAGGGCTGAATTATTCACTCCAAGAATGTGATTCATTACTAGATGTGATTCTCGCAGATTAAAAGATTTGTCAGTATGTAAAATACATATACATATTCTAGAAGCTTATTTTAAAATTACTGTAACACCCTTACCAACCTGAGCAGCTACCAGTTTTCAGTAGTGTCATATAAGTTCGGAGCGCATCTGTTCCTGCCCCATTCAGAAAACTCTGATTAACTGAGCAGTTTTTACTGTTCACTGTACTGCAAAAGATGTCAATGAAAACTAAAGTAGGGTTATGTAGGAGACTGCTTGTAGACCCTGAAATTAAAATGTTTTTAAACCAGTTGCTTAGAAATGTTTGCCTGTGCGAGCTGTCCCCTTATCTATTGTTTATTTTGCCAAACGGAACCTCAAATATATATACTGCTTAGCTGTAGAAAGTGTATAGCTCCGTTTCTCCACTACTTTTTCTGTTGCTAATTCCCATCTTCTGCAGACTTCCCTCACAGTGTTATTCCTAAATTGGACAGACTAATTAGACTCATTTCCATCCCAAATAACTTCTGTGAGCATGCCTCATTTACCACTCACTGAGATACATGAATAAAGAAATGTCTCTATCTACAAGGATCTGCCTAGTGTAAAATGGCTGGTACCTCTATCACGCTTAGAGAATAGCATTGCTGTTTTTTCCTGTGTACAGTATTAGTAGCTTATTTTACATTTTTGTTCCTTTTTGAGTTCTAAAATAAATCTCTAGCTTACACTGCTTACAAAGCTTAAAACGGCAGCAATCCTTTCGCATACAACGACTACACTGACACAATAACTCTGAGTTTTGCGGGGCTTAGGGGTTCAACAATGAAGAGCACGAGACAGACAGAACCATTAACATTTACGCAACTTGATCTCAACAGGGAAGCCAATGATAGGCAAAGTGGCCAAGAGCCCTATTGTATCCCCTGTAATTGTTTTTTCAGTGTTTAGCGTGCGGCAGGATTATTGGGTATTGCTGTTAGGTGAGCAGAGAACTGCAGTACTCTGATTTTCCCAAAAACTTCAAGTGCTTCGGTCTCTGCTAGGAGTCCATGGGAGATGCATGGCAAATTTGAACAGGGCCTGCTGAGCCAGAAGCAAAATTTGAGTGCCTAGGAGAGAAATACATATATACGAATACTAAGTACTGGTTGGTTCACCGAAGTTTATTTTAAAGAATGAAGATTCATTTTGTTTAAAAATGAAACTAAATAAAATGTGTTAGTCACAAGGTAGCTATTTGTGTCATGTTACCCTAGCTGAAAGAAAGCAGTTTTTACTCTTTTCCATTGGTGATGTTTCTCAAATTAATTGGTATGTTTGTTTGTGCTTTTTTTTTCCCCAGAAAGATTTAAAATCTGATAGCTATTCTGAATTCAGGAAAGGGCTTCCTGAATAATATAGCAGGTGTTATTGAATAGTTAATTTTCTAAGTTAGATACAGACAATTTAACCTACTTCTATGTACCTATCTATTCCTATTTAGTATTTTCTAACTTGCCAGAGGCCCTTGCTCACATCAAGTATTTTCTCTTCCAGCAACCAGCGCTGTGAAACTAACACAGCACTGGATTACAGAGCTGAGCAAGTGAGGAAGGAGTCAGAGCACTGGGCTCTCCGTTTAACATCACCACAAAGATGATAAAACTCTTGTCCCTACAGAAACCAGAGCCACCGTGGCTTCTGACTACCATGCCTTTTTCTGAGAGGTAATCCCAACCCAATTAGAAACCCTTGATGGCACGCCTGTGCTTTTCACGAAGAGCTGCCCCCATCCCAAGAGGGGTGTGCCCTGCAGGCCTGTGGCTGGCCACCATGTGAGTTGCAGCATGCCCAGCCCCAGGCACTGCTGGTGGCAGCGCTCCAGGCTGCCACCCCTCTAACTCCTCCTGCACCCCAGGAGCCTCTCTCACACATACTGATCAACCACAGGCATGAGATAACCAAAAAAGCAAATATTGCCCCAATGCTGTCTTAAGTCAATATTTTGAGCTGCTGCCTGACCTGTTTGATGACAGCCAGAGGTTGGAGGTCACCTACCTGTTGATGGTGGCACTGGGAGTACAGGAGGCATGGTCAGCCATCATCCGTGCTACTGTTCAACTAGGTTTGTTTGCTGATCGAGTGCGTCAGCCACAAAACTCAATCCGGTCTCTTCTCTGGGAGCTTTCTGCTGACACAGAAATAAGGGATGCAGAAACACCCAGTTCTTCTTACCAACAGCTCCTATCTTTAGTCCTTCTGAAATGTCTTTTGCCCTTCTTGAAAATTTCTGGGAGATAGAGGGGATAAATCCAGAAGGTTTGTCACTGAACCCAAACGGAATTAGAATTTGGTGCTAAACACTACGGCTTGTGTCCACTACATCAGGGAGAGAGGTTATCTGTGTAAAGCTTTGCAAAGTCTGTGCGGCTGCTCTGCTCTGCAAAGGAAGTCTGGCACCTAGTGGACATTTTGCTGTTGCATCGCTTTTACCTTTTTGCTTAGCAGAGCTGAGGGCTACCTACCCAAAACCCCGAAATGAGTACCGATGTTCAGTTCATGTACATGACTGCAAGTCGTTGTGAGTTGACTAAGTCCTAACTGCTGTTAAGCGTTCATGTTGAGTCTTTAATCCGACTTGCTTGAAAAAATACATTTGAGCTATTTTTTCAAATAGCTCCTCTATGGGACTTGCTTTTCTGCAGTACAGTTTTCCATGTTTTGTTTTGTTTTCCCACAGTGAATATAATCTTGTGGGAAAAAAAATCAGAAGATTTACAATGAAATCATTCTGAATACCTGCTCAGAATGAGAGAATACAAGATAAAGTATTGATAGAAGGTACAATGGGAAGAACTCACATCACTAAATGCCAAATACATTTTTATATTTTCATTAGTTGTTCCAACAAGATGCAAGCAAGGCTGAATTTCTTCCTTCCTTCCATTTTGAATTTGAGCATGCAGACTACCTTTCCCAAGCACACATTTACGTTTCTTTTCCTTCTCTTTCATGTTCTTATTCTGAGCTTCTTAGAGGCCAAGTTGTAAGCTATAAGTGCTGTGAGGCACAGTTGCTTTGAACAGATCTGTTACTTTCATTTAGAGCAATGTTTTGCTGTTATTACTCAAGCTATGTGTTATTATGCACCTAGTCCAATTAAAAGTAATAGGATTAATCTTGGAATAAGATAATATACAATAGTAACAGAAGGAGAGAACACGATCCATGTAATTAAATTACGTTATATATGAATTAAGTAAAATTTTACAATATTTTTAAATGAATTTTAGGAAAAAAAGCTAAAATTCATTGTTTTCTCAAAACGAATTCATTCTGACTACTATTCCAATACATGGATCTAAGTCTCTGAAAAGTCTTAGGGAAAAAAAAAGGTCTTTAACCTGCTGTTGCTAAGCCTGGCACAAGCCCTCGATGGCACTTTTCTCCCCCTGGTGGACATGAGCTTTCCTTGGTTTCTGAATCAGCTAGCATCCCTGATCCTGATTAGGTGTTGGATGACCTGATTTCTGCAGGAAATGAAAACCAAAAGTGGACAGAAATTTAGCACAGAAGTCGTTTTTTCCTACAGATAACAGTGGTGAGTTATCACTCTAGATTGGCACTGAATAAACTAATGGAGTGGTAATGAAATGCTTGACAGGCAGATGATGTAACTTGTATTGTTTTGATAGGAAATTCTGACACGATTAGATTGTTTAACCAAATATTCATAGAAAAGACAAAGGCCTAGGAATATGCATTTTATTATTCTTGGTCTTTATAAAGAAGACAATGTAATTCATTTTTTAATAAAGCTAAGACAGAAGTGACAGAAATGTTAATGATGTTACTTAGATGATTTGAAAACTGAGCTGTCAGCAGAGCAGTGAAATAGAAAATAATGCATCCCAGTACTTGCTAGGGAATACTTAGCAAACATCCCTTTGGCTTTTGCAATGTGTTTGAGTTTAATGCCACCATGTCAATTAAGAGGCATGTCTGTTTTCAGCCCAAAAGGTTTGTTCTGATTGAAAATCTCAACAAAGCCTTAAACGCGAAGCAGCTCACAGCACGTCTTCAAAAATACTTATTCAGAATTCCCTTTGCCTGGCCTTCCAAAAAGAAGTGAATAAAAAATATGAGAAATTGAAAATTTCACTTGAGATTAGTTCTATGTAATACTGGGCTCCTTTTGTGCTGGTTCTCATGGTGAAAAAACAGACCTTTTATAAGCATGTGGTACAGCAACAAAACAAGGAGAACACTGCATTTATATGGCATTGCAGCCATTAGTCAATAACTGCTTTACAGACAGCTATACCGGCTTCCTTTCCCCACATCTGAGCCCAGATGCCATTAACTGGATGACCTCTGTGCTCCAGCTCTTGGCCTTGCTGGGTTCTGTGAGCATGGCACAAGAGGCAGAAGGAAAGCTGCTCTTTTCAGTGCTGGCCATGGCGAGGATACTCATCACAGTGTGGTGGACAGCAGGGGTAAGAGAACTCTTGTCCACTACAGCCCTTACCACAGAATCAACACAAGGAATATTTAACCTCAGCTACAGCTTCAGTTAGTGTAAGGGATGGTGAACACAGCTGGCTAAGCAGTGGCCTGTGTTTCCTTCGGTCCCTATGTTACAGAGAGGTAGAGACCAAAGAGAGAGGAAAGAGCAGATAGTGGGAGGCAGTAGTATTTCTAGATGTTTTTCTATTCATCATAGCTTGAGAACAATAGTATTTACAAGCATTTGCCTTTTCCCTCTTTTCATTCTTGCTACAGAAGTAAGAACTGGGAATTTACGGGTTTGATGCACCCTTGATAATTTAATTACAGCCCATATTGTAAATAACCACTAATATTTTCTTCCCTTGAAACATACACATACCAACCAAAGAAAACTGTAATGTTTCAAAATCAACTAAGTGAACTTGTTTGCACGATATCGTTGTCTGGCAAAGTGAAAATAAATGCGAAGGTTATACTGCGGAAAGCCTCCACAAGTTCTACACAATGTTCTTGTTCAAATCAGGTGCAAGAAGGAAGGTTGAGAATCTGGAAAGCATGATAACAAAACAGAGAAAAGAAAAAGAGAGAGAGACAGAGAAAGAAGCATAAAAAAAATGTACTGGGAGGAGCTGCAGGAGATCATCCAGTCCATTCCCTGCCAAAGGCAGGATCAACTTGTAAGTACGTTGACTTTGACAGATGTTTGTCTAACAGGTTCTTAAGAGTTTCTAATAATGAAGAATTTGCAACCTTAACCAGATGTTATACTCCAATGTTTAATTATCTCTAGGGCTTTTAACCAATTCCAGAGTCTAATCTGAACTGTGTTTCTATGGCTTACAGCTATTCCACAGGATGCCCCAAGTTATGGATACACCACAATGTGCAAATCCACATAATGTATGGTGCAAAAAACCTTAGAAAAGTAAACATTTGCTATTTTTTTCCACATTCATATGCCTTCCTGCCATGATGCAAAGAAATAAAACTGGTTTGATGTTGCTTTTACACAAATTCACACTGGCTTGTTCCTTAGGTTGGGGATGGGGGTAAGTACTAAGTGTTTATAATTTATTTGATTTTTTTCTTGCCTTAATCACTACCACTCATTAAAAGTCTTTCAAACTTCAGCTGCTTGTGTTGGAGTTAAAAAGTACCTTGCAATTTAGAGTCAATGCAAAATGCCACAACAGATAACAACAGGAAATTGTCATCCTTTCCTCAAACTTTTAAATGAGTAAAGATTTTACTGGGTGCAAATAGTTAAATGCAACCTAATAACTGTAAGCTTTACTATGAAAAAGTTTATAATATGACATACATTAATTTACAAGCAGTTAATATTAAGGAAATGTGTAAATTCCCCTTTTAACTATATGAGCTTTTCTAAATCACAAAGTTTTTAAGATATATTCATAATGAAAGAGCAGATTATCAACTCTGGCATAATATTGTGGCTTTAGGAATAAGTAATATATAATAGTAAACCATTAACAAAGACTTATTTTCCTGGGAAGGAAAACAAAATGAAATAAAGTGCACTGATCCAATCACAGAAGTAGAAATGAAAGCAGGAAGAGTAAACCTGCAAATGGAACTGCATCTGTATTTATCCCATAATTGTATTGCAAATCTTGACTCCAGTTTCTAAATATCAAAAATTGAAACAAAAAAAATTAGTTGGTTATAAAGAAACAAAAATAAAAGTAATGTGCCAAGAACTTTTATTTTACAAAAAGAACTTGTCTTAAGTATATTTAGGGTTAGCTGATCTTTCTATTCAGTGCAGGGAAGGCTTCCTTTAGCACTCTACTTGCTGTAAAATTAGGTTTTAGAATTTAAAATTGTGAATTAAAGACAAAGGAAGGAAAACACATGTAAATGTACCTAATGAAAGACTGTACATGCCTTGCTCCAGTTTCTTTGGGAAAAAGAACAGAATTTGACAAAAGTCTCTAACTTCTTGTGTATTAATCATGTACCAGTGAAGAAATACTATTTGCTTAAACTCAAATTTTGCCCTAAAAGATGCTCTTTCTTAAGTCCAGTTTGGTCCTTGTATCTGAAAAGGTAGATGGAAAAATATCTGGATCAGGTTTTACAAATTCAATTTGTTTAAAAAAAGAAGTGTATTTGCAAAGGTGTATTATGCATATTTGTTTATGCTTATTTAGGCATGTTTTTGTTTATGCAAGCACCTGAGACATTGCTTTGGTGAAATACAAGGACAGCTATATGAACAAAGAACCAAAGAACTTTCATTTCCTGTTCATTTTGACTCTCTCCTCATGTATCACACAGTGTTGACAATGTAAAGGTATGGGAGAGTTACTGTAGCATAGCCTGATAGCAATTAAGCACGAGATCATCCTTTGGAAATACTCCACTTCCGTCAGAAGGACTAAAACATTTTTGTGCATCCATTTTGAAGCTTATGCTTCTCACCAAAACGTTCCTTGGAAAAGAAAATCCAAAACAGTAATTAGTCTGTGATTTTCAAGTAATTTGGCAAGTTTCATGTCTGGGCAATGAACCCAAAGTCCTTGAAAATGATGTACGCACCTAGCAACAGGACAAGGGGAAATGGTTTTAAACTAGAAGAGGGGGTAGATTCAGACTAGAAATCAGGAAGAAATGTTTACTGTGAGGGTGGTGAGACACTGGCACAGGTTGCCCAGCGAGGTTGCGGCTGCCACCTCCCTGGAGGCATTCAAGGCCAGGCTGGATGGGGCTTTGAGCAACTTGGTCTATGAGAGGTGTCCCTGCCTACAGTAGACAGGTTGGAACTAGGTGATCTTAAAGGTTCCTTCCAACCCAAACCATTCTATCATTCTATGATTTTTGAAGGAAAGTTCCTGAGGACTGGCAAATCAATGTCTACGGTGTTGCCATCACCTTTAGTATCTAGTTTCTCAGGCTAACTAGTTTGCTTATAAACCACTACTTTTTTTTCTTCAGTCATCAGCTACTGACTGGAGGCTTTTATTGATAATCTTAGCGTGTTAGTAGTTTTCTTTGCGATGAATAAAATCTAAATATAATATAAAGAGAAAAAAAGTGTGATTATCAGCAATGTAAACTGTCCTAAGGATCTGTATCTCATTAATAATTACGGTTATTTGTTTAAACGTAAATCATCAAATGATGGTGTTGTGTAGAAAGCCATCTTCAAAAAGTCTTTGTAAGGTTCTCATACTGGGTCTATTTTCAGCTTTACATAGAGCAGCTTAAGCCCATCACCCTCACATCCTGACATCATCTGGTAGAATCAAACCCTAACTTACACGCTTGCTTTTCCTAAGTAGGTCAAATTTCTCACAAGCAAACATTTTATGACCCATTACTGCAGGTTTTGTTAACCAAAGATCTGTATTATAAGAAACTTCCCCAGTTCTTACAGCAGGTTTTGTCATACACAAAGGCTTCCTATATTTTCAGAAACGTCTCCAGTTTTTAAAATAACATCTTACCCTAGAATAATCTTCAAAATGTAACTCCGTGTGCATCCTGACAAGTGTTATTTAAAAAAAAAAATAATGGTAAGGCTTACTATTATATTGTGCGTTTCACTGGTAGATGACACCAGTAGTTTCTTACAGGAATAAGAAATGTATGTCTCTTGCTATCATTCCCAAGGTCATGTAATCAACAGCTCAAGCAAAAGTGATTTTGATGAAGGTGCATTTTGTTCAGATATGTTTAACACTTTTAAGTATTAAGTAAATACTAACTACTGCTTTCCTTTCTAGCATAACTTTCTCACTCAATATTGGTTCTAAATGCTTAGAATATGTGGGATACCACTAAATTAGGAATGCTGAGGGAAAACAAAATCTGCGTTAGATGATCACCCTTGACTACATCCTGTAAGAATGGCTTAAAA
Organism: Numida meleagris; assembly: GCF_002078875.1. Lineage (NCBI taxonomy): Eukaryota > Metazoa > Chordata > Aves > Galliformes > Numididae > Numida > Numida meleagris. The sequence continues at coordinate 42,236,910 of NC_034412.1, forward strand.
GATCTAAAGATAGGCTGTAGTTCTGCCATGAGCTCTGCATGGGCAAACCACTGTGCCCAAATGACACCACAGCAAGAGCAGAATGAAATGTGAAACTCCTTGATTGTTCCAACGAAACTGATAATCTAGCCTCAGATAGATCTATCTGTAACTCAGCATATACTTGGAAGGAACAGAGCTGGACAGGAAAAAGTCCTCTGGTATGAGCCATAGGTTGGAGCTCCTGTAATGGAGCTTTCAATCAGCCAACCTAGAAAGCTAGTTCAGACTCGTCAAATTTCATTTCTTACAACACCAAGAAATGTAAACCGTTCTATCTTTAGGTCCACTCCTTATGTACCTTCTAGAGGTACATAAAAAGGAAGTGGTACCTGTCCTAGTAGCTGCCATTCACAGTCAAGTTGCTACTCCAGCACACGTGGAAAGCAGTGAAGTGTTTTCTTTTGCTTTGTTTTGTTTTCCGGCTGGACTAATACCCCTGCACTTAGACAATCATTCCAGTGCGGGTATTGCATACAGTATAATTACTTTAAGATAATGAATGGACTTTGAGAAATTACATACTACTTTTAAGGTCATATTCACATTTTTACAAGTAAACATTTTATAAATGTCTCCACTTTTAGGTGAAATTTTTTGAATTTCATGTGAAGAAAATATTTCTGGAAAATAACTAGTGGAATTCTCCTATTTGTGCGATCAGGAATAGATTGGACATTACTCCTTTTGGCAAGTTCAATGCATTATGCTGCCATAGCAATTTGTGCTTTATGTGGAACATAAAGAGTACGATACAAAACCAATGAGGAAAGCATATCTAAGCATGCAGGAGCATTAGTACGTAACACCTGGCTGAAGAACTCCACTAAAGTAGGCTCTTTTAAGACCTCATACATAAAAAACAAAGATGATACCCCATGAAAGCTTGATATTACAGATATTCTAATTTGCACTACTGGCCATAATTTTTTTTTGTTTTACTTAAAAAAAATCTTAGTTTTATTTTAATTTCCTCCGCCTCTCTGAATTTTTCAAATACTCTTCTTGGTTTTCTAGTATTTGATTAAGAAAGAAAAGAGAGAAGAGCGGTAACTGTTGAATTTAGGATGTTGTGCTTCTTAACCATTTCGTTAGGTCAGGCAAATGATATTTTAGAAATGATGCCACTTACTGTATGATTCAGTACCAAATCAGACTGTGTATTTCTTCAGGAGCATCGTGCTTGAAATCACCCGAGAATACACTTAAAAGCATAAATGAACAACAACAAAAAAATAAATGGAAATACAATAAATAGTTTCCAGCAAGACATAGCTATTTGGAAACTAGTGATTTTTCCATAGAATCATAAAATCATAGAATGGTTTGGGCTGGAAGGAACCTTTACGATCATCCAGTTTAAAACCCCTGCTATAGGCAGGGACACCTCCCTCTAGACCAGATTGCTCACGGCCCCATCCAGCCTGGCCTTGAATGCTTCAAGGGAGAGGGCATCCACAACCTTGCTGGGCAACCTGTTCCAGTGTCTCACCACCTTCACAATAAAGAATTTATTCCTGATATCTAGTCTTAAATCTACCCTCTTCCAGTTTAAAACCATTTCCCCTTGTCCTGTCACTACATGCCCATATAAAAAGTGACTCCCCAGCTTTCCTGAAGGCCCCCTTCAGGTACTGGAAGGTTACTATAAGGTCCCTCTGGAGCCTTCACTTTGCCAGGCTAAAGAGCTCCAGCTCTCTCAGTCTGTCGCCACAGGAGAAGTGCCTTAGAATCATAGAATTAGCTAGGTTGGAAAAGACCTACAAGATCATCTAGTCCAACCATCCACCTACCACCAATAGCCCCACTAAACCATGTCTCTCAATGCTATATCTAAATGTTTCTTGAACACCTCCAGGGACGGTGACTCAACCACCTCCCTGGGAAGCCTATTCCAGCGCCTGACCACTCTTTCAGAAAAGTAGTGTTTCCTAAATCTCCCCTGGCGCAACTTGAAGCCATTCCCCTCGTCCTGTCACTAGTTACAAGAGAGAAGAGGCCGACCCCCAGCTCACTACAACCTCCCTTCAGGTAGTTATAGGGAGTGATAAGGTCTCCCCTGAGCCTCCTCTTCTCCAGACTGAACAATCCCAGCTCCCTCAGCCGCTCCTCATAAGGCCTGTGCTCCAGACCCCTCACCAGCTTTGTTGCCCTCCTCTGAACACGCTCCAGGGCCTCAATGTCTTTCTTGCAGTGAGGGGCCCAAAACTGGACACAGTACTCGACGTGGGGCCTCCCCAGGGCTGAGTACAGAAAGCTAGCCTTCTGATCATCTCTGTGGCCTTCCTCTGGCACTGCTCCAACAACTCCATGTCCTTCTTGTGCTGGAGGCTCCAGAACTGGACACAGTACTCCAGGTGATGTCTCCAGAGAGCAGAGCAGAGGGGCAGAATCACCTCCCTCAACCCCCTGGTCACACTTCTCTTGATGCAACCTAGTATATGGTTGGCCTTCTGGGCTGCAAGCACACATTGCTGGCTCACATTGAATCTTTCATTAACCAGCACTCCCAAATCCTTCTCCTCTGGGCTGCTCTCAAGCCATTCTCTGCCCAACCTGTATCTGTGTGTGAGATCGCCCTGACCCAGGTGCAGGACCTTGCACTTGGCCTTGTTGAACTTCATGAGGTTTGCATGGGCCCACATTTTATACATGTTTAGCATCATTTCCAAAATATCATTTGCCTGACCTAGTGAAATGGTTAAGAAGCACATCCTAAGTTCAACAGTTACCGCTCTTCTCTCTTTTCTTCCTTAATCAAATACTTAGAAAATCAAGATGAGTATTTGAAAAATTCAGAGAGGTGGAGGAAATTAAAATAAAACTAAGATTCTTTTTAAGTAAAACAAACAAACAAAGTTATCTTGAAATAATAGTGTTTGAGATTAACTATCTCAACTTCACATAAAAGACATATACTAGAACAATATTTCTTAGTAAACATGAACTGTGTCAGACACTTTTAAAGTATCCAAAAAGAAAACCAACAACAAAAAAAGAGAATAACATAAAGTAATGCCAATGCTGTTCCGTAAAACCAGTCTTATCCTCTTATTCTTCCTCAAAGTGTGAAAGTGTGTTCTTTTTTATTGTCTCTCAAATAGAGAAAGCTGTCTATTCAATGGACAATAAAAACGAACACCCCCTTGAGTAAGAGAGAAAAGACACAGCTCTGGGACAATTCTGACCTGAGGTCTTACTCAGTAATCACTGTGCAACTCACATATCTAAATAGCTTGGATATTCATGTATTTAAGTACAGTGGGGTTGCTACAGCAACGTCATGTACAGCGCACAACTCCCACTGCTTTCCCAACTGCAGCTGTAAGAACTAGTTAAAACATTTTATATATATATATAATTTATTATCAAGTGCAAACTCATCTCCACTCAACAGCTTGTCAAGTTGTTCACAATTTATAACAAAGCAGAAACACCTACCACCAATCCCACACAATATTTGGGGACAAGCCCCAACAGGTGTGCTGTGGGAATCTGTGTCACACACTCTGTTGATTTCATACCACTTTGATGTAACTTTGGCATGCTCTAACACTGTAGTCAAGGTAGACCATCACTTTTTCTTAACACAATGTCAGCGGTTTACGGGCAGGACATCTACCAATATTCCTAGTCATGACAGAGCATAAAAAGGGCATCAATGAACAGTAAAATAACAGTAGTTAAAATGAAACAAATGGCCATAGACACATTTTGTCTTGGCCACTGTTTACTAATGAACAACAATTTTACTAATAACTTGTCAATCTGTAGAATGGCATGCAAAATAAGGCTTTTTCCACCTGGGCATACTTCTAATATCAAACTGTTACAGTTGATTTTACTTTACTTGAAGACAATGCTTGAATAAGAATCAATTTCAAAAAGAGCAATTTTAATCTGGTATTTTTGTTTTCAACTCTTGGTGTTTGGGAAATTGTTATATATCATTGCTTCATAAACCCTTGTAATTATCTCAGAAGGCCTACATACCATCTGGTATGCTCGTCTTTATCACTGGCAGAGCAGCAAAACTGTAGTTTAAGTAAAAACGTGTCAAATGTAACAGTTCTAATGCTGCATGTAAAGTAATTCTCTACATAATTATTTTCAAATTTCTGCTCCTGAGGTTTACAACAAGGTTCTTTCAAAAGATCTCACAAATCATCCTTCAAAACAATAGCAGATAGCAATCTGTCAGTTCTCCTGCAAGCATGAGCTACTTGGCATCACTAGCACCTCAAGAAAAAAAAAGTTTTGCCTGCTTTTCTTGCCAGGAATTCCGTATAGCGTGCTAATAATACTGATTCCTCCCAGTTACCTAGTCCTTTCAAGTTCAAAGCACTGTGAAAAACTGAAATAATCTATTGCAGCACTTTCCAGATTCATGCTAATTCCTGTTAACACAACGCTTTTTAAAATCTAACACATTTCAGAGTGTTGAATTTCACCCCTTTCATTTTCACTATTTTCTTAGCTTTCACCTGCTTTCTTTTCCAAGTTCTGGAATTCATGCCTTCTTCCTCCCCCCGCCCCCCCACTGCCATGCCCTGAGACAGGTTGAATGATGGATGGGGAGTCAAAAATACAGACTGACCTCAGTCAACACTAGCCTGTACATTTGCTTTCTCCAGAGCTGTCTTCCTCTCTCAAATCTTCTATTAATACTTCTTGAGCACTTGACTTTTAAGTCAGTCAAGCAATGTGGCTTAACGTCTATTAACACATGAATTATTATCTTCTTGAGGAAAGAATGGGCTCAGGGTTATCTGGCTTCTAAAACTGTAGATGTTTTCACGCGTTGCCGTAAATCTGTGTGAGACAATCATGTCAGACATGCTGATACTAGTACTAACAAATTGCAAAAAAGTGATGAGCTCTGTGATGGCTATCAGATCCCAGGAGGGAGCTAATCCCACAGCTTCTGACAAAAGTGTCCTTGCGGTCCATCTTTTTTCATCCATCTTGGTTTTGGTGCATCTACAAACTGCTCTATTCCCTTTTGCAGCAGTAACAAGCCTCTTAGGTGGATGAAATGCGCCAGTTTGCAAGTATGTCAGCTGGCAGTACCCAGACCCTGGGCGATAGGCAGACCTCTCGCCCCTTCTCAAACTTACCAGTGCATTAATTACCTTGCATGTGAGTTGCAAAGGAGAACTCTCCTAGAAAAAGCCCAGAGCGGTTGCCTTATTATGTCACCAGTGATTCCAGCCTTGCACTCTTCTTTCTTTAGCAGAATTTAGCCCTCATCAGATGATAACATCAGATTATTTCTGCAACTTCAGGAGTTCCACCACCTGGAAAGCATCTTTGCAAATCCACCTGCATCCATCTCTGTGGGGAAAATCTCTTCCATTCAATTTACAAGTTCAACTTTCATGTCTCCAATTTAAATCCTTAGCTTTCCAAATATTAGATTCATATCTGATCTGGAGGCAAGTCATCTTTCCTGGAGCTTGGTTTGGAAAGAGGTTCTTCCAAACCCTTTTACTCCTTAGAGGTTAATTATGTCACTTATTTACCTGTTCAGTGCTCAGCTCTATATTCCTACTCCTAACTGTGCTGCGTTTGGAATAAGAGAAGACAGTACGGAGAGACACAAGAGCCCACACCACTTCTCCTTGCTGTTTTTCCGAAGGAAAGGGAAGGAGAACTGGAATCGCGTACAAATGAGTTGGATCACCTGCTTGTGCTGACTGTACGTGAATGTATGCTGAGCACTGTGATGCATCGTTACAGTTATAACGGCAAAAGGAGCACCAGAAAACTTCTCTGAGAGTAGAAACAAACGTCAAGGTAGATCTAATGCACGCGAAGGTGGCATTTCTGGAAACACCTGGCTCCCGTCCAGCTTCCAGGCCGCAACGCGTCTGCCAGACAGCACGCAGCGAGCAGCCCGGGCAAGCGGCACGCGGCCAGCCGCAACCCGCACGCAGGCGCCCGGCGGCCTTGTGTGAAACAGCGCACTGCGGTAACGCCGGGGGAGCGCGGTGCGCGCACTCTGCCACAGACCCGCCGTGACGCATGGGGAAGTCACTTCTTTCCTGTTCGTTTTTTTTGTTGTTTTTTTTTTCTCCTTTCTGTCTAGCCTTGAAGCACTTGGTTTCACATGCGGCTGCTTTAAGCGCTGGTACCTCTCAGCGATCCTAAGCGTGCAAGTGATTTAAGGGCAGCACTTCAGGTCACATTCAAGAAAGACTGGAAGCATTAACAGGAGCGGTTTTATTTTTTCCACCTATACCGCCCAAGAGAGGCACCACAACTGCAAACGGCGCTAACTCTTGTATTTTCTTGCTCGGGTGACCGCGAGGGCCCGCCTTGCCTGTGTGCGCGGGGCGGCCCCACACGCAGCGCGCGCGAAACGAGCGCGGCCCCACCCCCGCGGAGCAAAGCGCACGCGTCCGCTGCCGGGGCGCGTTGTTGGGCGGGGGGCGGTGACGTCACAACGGAGCGCCGTGCCGTGCCGCGCCGCGCCGGGCTGTGCTTCGGCAGGCAGCGGGTTGGTGTTACCTGCTCGTGCGTGCGAGGAGCGCCGTGCCGCCTCGCTGTCTCTTGTTCCCGTGTGGGGCCTGATGCGCGGCAGGTGCGTGAGGAGGGGGCGTGGGCGAGCCGAGTGGGGCGTGTGTGTGTGTGTGGGGGGGGGGGAGTATAAAAGGGCTGGGGCCGAGCCGCGTTGTCTGTGCATCCCCGTGGGGATGCGGCCTTCCTCCGGTCTGTTCCCGCAGGATCAGCTGAGCGCATCCCGTTTATCCCCGCAGGCGGTGAGGGACGGCGGGCTGCCGCGATGAGTCTGTTCAACCTGGACCGCTTCCGCTACGAGAAGAGGAGGACGAGCGCGGAGCAGGACGGGCGGCCTGCTGCTGCCCAGGCCCAGGAGGGCAGCCCTGCTGCGCGTGGTGGGAGTGACACTGCAGGGAGTAGCAGGCCGGGCAGCCCGGCCTCGGAGGGAGCAGGTGAGTCAGGTGTTTCGTGTGTAGCATGGCTCGAGTGCTGCATTGCTAGAAATAAAGCACTTCCGGCGTCTTTGTTGGTGTTCGTTTGTTATAAAGGTGCTTCCCTGTACGCACGTGTTTCACAGCGGTTTCCACGGAAGCATCCTTACAGTGCATGCTCTGCTTGGATCTGTGCATTCATGGTCACATCAGAAACCTGATAACCAGAGACAAAATGATTTCAATTCAGTAAGCAGACTGCGTTTAAAATATATGAAGCATTCCTGTTTATTGGTGCTTGTCTTAAACTGACAAAGTATACTAAGGCCTTAAAAGGATGTTGTCTATAAATGCAACCTTGCATAGGTGTAACTTTTCCACTAGAGTCTGAGATGAATGCAATGTGGAATATGACAGATAAAGCTGAAAACAAGTGTTTGTTCTTGCTTTTGTCTTTCAGCTTGGCCTGGTTTTGCAGAGAGCAGAAATGCCTGTTGCTAGTTATAAGAAACTGATTGCTGCAAAACTATTGACACAATGTTTGTCCCCTTCTCTGGTAATAGATTGTGATTTTAATGGAATTCTGAAAAAAAAGCTTTGCTCATGTAGAAACTGATTAGCTTGTTTGGCTGATATGTTGGAATGGTGCTAGTTGCATTTGGATTCATCAGTTGATACTGGTGTGCAGCTGTAATGGCTGTCAACTACGTAATCACTCGTGAACTTTTTTTCCCTGTTGTACTGACAGCTTTTCAGTTGCTGAGTGTGGGAATGGAAGAACAAAAAGTATTTGCTGATTTTTTTTTTTTAATACATTTTGGATGTTCTTATTCTGTGTAACTTCTGATACAGATGTCAAGATAGAAGTGTCATTGGAGAGATCAGACAGACTTTGATTATGCATTTAGGTAATGAAGGAGCAACAATATCAGTTGGTGTTGTTTAACATCATTTGTTCCGCATATGGCTTACCCTTAGAAGACTGTTTATTGTAGTGCCTTATCTATATGATAAGAGAACCTTTCTTGTAAAGGAGGAGTTGCTTTTTCTTTTAAAGGTGTACCAGGCAATGTGATGATAGGTTGATATTTATTTTTCCATGAATTCTGATGTTGTGCAGGTTTAATGTTTTCAGTAGCAATGAAGAGACATCATGTTTATAAATAAACGAACAAAAGCCTTGGCTTGTTAGTTACTGCATAGGTAGGACAAAGGATGGATGGAGCGGAAGGGAAGGAATATACTGCTTAGAGGGGTATCAGGTTTCTTCTTAGCAGTGTAGATATGTGAGGTAATAAAAGGCAGCTTAAAAAAGGAACTGTTGTGGAGGGCTAAGTAATAATGAGAGAAGTAGCAGAAGGCAGTTGTGACCAGCGGTAAATCAGAGTTGGGTAGAAGTGCAGGGCAAGCACCTGACTTCAATAAGATATCACAGACATATCTACTGATGTAGAACAGGGGTTCTAGTTAACACTTAAAATTTAGCTGTAATTATTAGTACTTATGTTATCTTCATCTTTCACAAATATTGAGTGTTTAAGCAATTTGTGGTGGTCTTATGACTTTTTCCTCACATTTGCACACCATTTCTATGCAATGCATTTAAATAAACTATTTTAAAAATTAAATCATGCTTTCTGAAGTCCGTAGAAGTTAACTGAAAATAAACTATTCAGATTTTGTCTGTAGCACACGTGATTACTAAGTGTAAAAGAGTAAACTACATTGGTTTAGCAATTGCATATTCTCCTTGTTTCCTAAATGGCATTAGGAAGACAGAATTTTTCTTTCTTTGAGTCAAGTAAAATAGGTACGTATTGTTTATTTCTGTATTATTGTGGAAAATATGCAAAAATGACCTGTTTGTGGCACTGTGTGCTCTCTGTTCTGCTAAATATGTAAGCAAAAGAATTGAGTTGCTTTATACAAGAAGCCGTTTTCATCAAGGTAGCTAAAAACAGTGTGCTCTAATTGCTCAGTAAATTGTACAAGGACAACAATTACCTGCATGTCTTCTGAAGACAAACACAGTGGATTTGCAAATATTGACACATAAAGCTAGGATAAGGGGAAGAATGTTCCTTGGTTCATCTATACAAACGAAAACAATTGATTAAATAGCTGGAGGCATTATTTTTTTTTGTCCTGCTTAATATTATATCATATGGTCATTTTGTATATGTAAAAAGAGCTTTAAAATCAGACTCTTACCTTCGATGTCATTTCTGATGGGTTTCTCTTGATTTCATTTTGCTGTATATCCCAAAATATAGATCTACCAAAAAGGAACAACTGTAATTCCATTCATCTGGGGGTGGGGGGGAAGTAGCTAGGTTATTCCTCTTTTGCCATGAAACAGCTTTTTTTTTTTAGCTAATTTTTGTTTTTGCCAGAACAAAGTAATGAATGTACAGTAGAATGTTGTGCACCCTAGGTATGTAATGCTCCTTGTTGCTTTGTATGGAACATATGTACCTTACTCTTCAACAAACAGTTCTCAACATGATGACAGGAAGAATTGGTCATCTTTATGTGCTTGTATATTTTGAAAATTATGTGGGCTTGCAGCCACTTTGCAGCCAACTTGGAAGTAATTAGTTCTAAACATCACTTCTCAGAGTGGGGATGTTAGAGCCATCAACCATTAAGAGGCAGTTATTGGATTGCATCAGAGAGGTGCCTCTCTAAAAAGATGGGAAAACGCATTGGAGTACTTTATTAAAATTTTCTGTAGAAATTGGTATTACTAACTAAATAATGCACATTTGATTTTATTATATGGTGAAGCTGTCTTTTTAATTTTCATTTAGGTAATTTTAATTATTTAAATAGCCTGGTGTACTAAAATGGCAAGATTATTCCAGTTGTGGAAGTGGAGCAGAACTGTGGTGAAACTATATGAATTAGAAGGGTTGCCATCAAGAATTTCAAAATAAGATTTGTGTTCCAAAAGCGTGCTTATAAAACTTCAACATTGAATAGAAATAAAAGTTGTAAATGAAATTAAACCATGGTATACAATACTGTTGTTGTTGTTGATAGCCTTTCTGTATAATTCAGGCATGAAACGCAAACGATTGAACTCTCAGGTTCCAGTGTTCATTGACACGTCATTGTCTTGCACCGGGACTGCTTCTGCCTCGTATTCTGCCTTGTTATCATTTCCTCCGTGGCCAGAGGAAGTCATGTCTTCTATTATGTTGAAGTTCATGGAGTGTCATTCTTTTTCTGGGATTTCTGGGAAAAGTAATGCCTTCAGTACCTAATGAACTTTTCGAGGAGTTCCTGGAAAGATACGCTGACTATTTAAAAATGGTCTCTTTAAGAAGCACTTCAGACTTATTACTACTATTTTAGGATTACTCTATCAAATGAAAAAATACCTTTATTTGAAACAAAAATATTGATGGGGGACCTTATCGCTCTCTATAACTACCTGAAGGGAGGTTGTAGTGAGCTGGGGGTCAGCCTCTTCTCTCTTGTAACTAGTGACAGGAGGAGGGGGAATGGCCTCAAGTTGCGCCAGGGGAGATTTAGGCTGGACATTAGAAAACACTACTTTTCTGAAAGAGTGGTCAGGTGCTGGAATAGGCTTCCCGGGGAGGTGGTTAAGTCACCGTCCCTGGAAGTGTTCAAGAAACACTTAAATATAGTGTTGAGAGACATGGTTTAGTGGGGTTATATTGATGTTAGGTGGATGGTTGGACTGGATGATCTTGTAGGTCTTCTCCAACCTAGCTAATTCTATGATTAGCTTGTACACTTGAGCAGCATGCCTTTGATACTGCTTTCTGAAACGGAGTAGAAAGTATCTCCCATTTGACAATTAGTTTGTTGTGCAGTGGCATTAAGCATGGTAAGCCTCAAAGTATGGCCTCAGTTTTGTTTTTATTTAGGGGAGAGAGGAGCTAGCCTATCTTGAGTGTGATGTGTGTTTTTGTTAGTTTTTTCTCCTTCTCTGTGTAGGGTTACTTCAGTGTTTTCTTATTTCTGGCCTTAGAGTCAAGCACTGGTCCTGTGAATACAGGCATTCCTTAGAAGTTCTCTTTAATCAGCTGCAATCAGGGAGTTCTGCCTCCAATAATTATGTGCTGTGGCAACAACTGTTTAAATGATTAGTGCTATACAAAGCTATAATTTGCTCTAAATATATTGGAACCACTCCTCTTATTCTGTATGTGATTTGGTTTTTTTTCCACATTTCTCCTGCTAAGGGATTCTGTTCAGTGGAATAGATGGAGGAAGGAAGTAGTGCTTTTCTGAGAGAGAGAATGCTTTTTCCAGGCAGTTCAGCCTTTCACAGTTATGAGAGTTAGGAGTTGTCAGGAAGAGTGATTGGTATATAAAATACAAATAAATTGAAGAGACCCAAAGTGAGTCAGTAAATGCACTTTTTATTTAAATATAAATGTCTTCCAAGGCTTGTTCTAAGGAATAAAAAAAATTTTAAGGGTGTGTTGTTTTTGTGAACTTAGTTTAAATCCAGTAAGGGTGCTTAGTGGAGCTTTCATGAATACCTGCCAACTGCATATCATGCTACTTGCAGGAGGAGTGCATTTGAAGCATATTCTAATCAAAAAAAGATCATGAAAACCGCATTTATCAATTCTGTTAATTCAGTAGAGCTGGAATGTCTCATTACTTTATAAAGATCTTTTGATATTTCTATTAAACTCTTCTCAGATATCTGTCAGTTCTTTGCTATTGTGATAACCCTTGCTTTGCTAGCCCAACTTGATAACCTTGAGAACTCTACCTTTAGAGTTTTTTTGCTAGAGAGGAATTACCGATATCTTTGCATTTAAGTGTAAGAGAAGTGTGTGATACTTACTCCCGTGTCTCTTCTCTTATATTTTTCTTAAAATTTCTGTGTATACATGGTTTTCACATAAAGTAAATCAGACAGATAAAGGACATGTGTCTCCTCCTAGATACAGAGAGAAGTACAGATCATGAGGAACTTCCTGCAACCACAACACCACACTGGCAGGAGGAAGGCCTGTTTTGGGACACTGTTCCTGCTCCAAAACTGGTAGTACTTTCCTAGGCTGCCCTTCCTAAGTTTACATGTGTATGGGCTTTTTGAGACAACATAGAATCATTAAGGTTGGGAGTAGGCCTCTAAGATCACCTAGTCTAACTGTCCACCCACCACCAGTACTTCCCCACTAAACCATGTCCCTAAGTACCACATCTGCCCTTTCCTTAAACACTTCCAGGGATGGTGACTTTCCTTGGCAGCCTGCTCCAATGCCTAACCACTCTTTCTGAAGTTCTTACTCATATCCAGCCTGAACCTCCCCTGGCACAACTTGAGGCTGTTCCCTCTAGCCTTGCCGCTAGCTACTTGAGACAAGAGGCCAACTTCCACCTTGCTACAGCCTCCTTTCAGGTTATTTTAGGGAACGATAAGATCTCCTGTGAGCCTCCTCTTCTCCAGACTGAACAATCCCAGTTCCCTCAGCTGCTCCTCGTAAGACTTGTGCTCCTGAGACTTCACAGCTTCGTCGCCCTTCTCTGGATGCGCTCTAGGGCCTCCGTGCATTTCTTGTAGTGAGGGATCCAATACTGAACACAGTACTTGAGGTGTGGCTGTCTGGTCCTGCTGGCTGTACTATTTCTGATGCAAGCCAGGATGCCATTGGCTTTGGGGGACACTGCTGGCTCATGTTCAGCCAAGCGTTGACCTACAACCCCAGGCCCATTTCTTCCACACAGTCTTCCAGCTGCTCTGCCCCAAGCCTGTAGCGTTGTATGGGGTTGTTGTGGCCCAAGTGCAGGACCCAGCACCTGATGTTGTTTAACTTCATCCCACTGGCCTTGGTCCAGTGATCCAGCCTGTCCAGGTCCCTCTGTAGGGCCTTCCTACCCCCAGACAGATCGGCACGGCTTTGCTCAGTCACTTGGCTATCTTGAAAATTGTTACTGTAATCTTCTACCTCATCTGAAAGTGATAGAAAAAGTTGAGATTTTCATGGTAATTTGGTTAAAATCGAGACTTTTTTTCATGAAGGAATGAGTTTGACCACCTGTAGTTCACTTCTGCCTTTGGCTAGCAGCTGAATTTTGGCTTCTGCTGGCAGATTGACTCTGGGAATTCAGATTACTCTGTGGTAACTGATCTCAGTTTGTTTCTGTGCTAATGACAGGAGCAGAAGAAACTGCCTTTATGTTCAGCTGTCTGTTTCCTGAGTTGGCAGCTGAGAAAGAAGCACTGGTGTTTGGCTTGTAGGCACGGGAGTTTTAAGAAAGGTTTGATGTGCTAGAGGGGAGAGCGTGCATGTGACACTGTATTTACGTGCTGAGGATGTAAGATGCATTTATACAAGGACTTGAACTGACAGTTGTGTCATTAAAACTCAGCCCTCCCAAGAGTTCTGTAGCTGTCTCCTGGACTTGCCTTGTGTAGTTGATTTGGTCTGTTTCCTTATTCTGAATTCAGATTTCTTTGGAGTAGGAAATGAATATGGAAGAGGGTTTTTTTTCCACCCATCTGCCATCCCAGTTCAAAGTATATTATTGTCTGTTATCATTCATAGTAAAATATAGCCATTATACTGTGCATGTTTTTGATGTTCTATCCTCTTACAGTGTAAGTCAGAAGCTGTTAGCAGGGGGGAGCAGTTAGTTCAGTACTGACTGTGCAAATGGAATTCGTTATGTTGTGTCATGGAGTGAAACGCTCATCTCCACGCATGTGAGGGAGCACAGAGGCAGGTGAGAGAGCCCCAGCACCCCAGCCTGTCCCATCTGCTCCCATGGCTGTCACAGGGGAGCCATCAGTCCCATGGGTTGACTATGATGCTTGTCACCACAAGTGGAGAGGCTCTCAGGAGCATCATTCAGATGACCTTAGGGGGCATGAGGCTTATCAGGGCATATGGATAAGGGCTTTTTTGGGGCCTTGTGAATCTTTCTATGGAATAGTTAAAGGGGAGCCAAATGTGAGAAAAGGAAGGGATCGGTTTGAGGAACATGTGTAAGGAAAATAGAGAAATAAGGGGGCTAAAAAGGGGAACTCTGTAGCTGTATCCATCTGACTGATGGTGAATAGCAGGCTGGACCAGCCTGCAGGGATCTAAGTGACCTGAGAAGCCTGGCAGGGACCGGTGGCTCCAAGTCACTCATCTCTCTGTGCATGAGGCAGTTCATGGCGAGTGCATCGAAACGGGAGGGCACTGAAGCATGCTGCCAGGTTTTGCGTTTGGGATGCAGTTGTATTCATGTGAAGAGAAGTCAGAGCTCTGGTTTTGCATATGTGGACAATTGTAGAGGTTTCTGAGCAAGCATAGAGGCTTTTGTTAATAAAGGCATGTTCTTGTCTGGCCCCTGAGACTGGTTACAATGTCTGCTGTTCTGTATGGGGAACCTGAGGTTTGGTTTTCAACTGTCTCTTACTGACAACAAAAGCTACCTGACTCTTAAATGGTGGCAAGCATGAAATCCTGACATGCCATGTTTTGGAAGCTAGATGTTAAGTTTTCAGTCCTTCTTATCCTTGCTCATCCCTGGTTACTGTCTGTAATTCTGCAATGGAGAAATGAGCATGGACCAGGTAACAGCAGCAGCTGATAGGAAGCAGAGCTCTCCTGTAGCTTGGGAAGCAAGGTGTTCTTTGGTATGAAAGAAAGGCAAAGCATGCATTGTTACAGTGGTCAATACAAAATACAGCAGTGCAGAGGTTTTAAAATGAAAATAATATCCAATTTACTATGTGCTTTTTTTTCTTCCTATTCTATTTCCATCCTGATGGATTAATGCCTGGATAAGTATGTTCCATATTTTCTATAAGATCTTTATCTGTAGCCAAGATCTTCTGAAGATTGACTGTAACAGTTTAGTTTTTTTCAGCTATCATTGAACCCTTATTTATATTTTCTTATGGATGTTTAAGAAGTTTAAGATCCTTTCTGTTTAATTGATGCTAATACACCCAATATTTAAATTCTTCATTTTTAGTTGCACACTACAATACCACATTTTTTTAATTTATTGAGTACCTCTCCCTTTTCAAATCCAGTATCAGCTAGTAATTTTGAGTTTCCAGCAAATTCCTGTGATTGTGCTTTTGGAATTTATCTCTGTTTCCATCAAATGCTGCCGCAGTGAGTTATTTCAAGTTTATTTTCTACAAGATTACTTTTGGACAGCAAATGCTCTCTGCAGCTGTCGTGTTCTCCACTCCACATACTCTTCATCCTTTCTTCAGTCATGTACCTCCAGGGTTCATAATTTGTCTGCTCTTAAATAAAATACTTGGCTTACCAACTATTTTGTGTTCAGCAGTTCTCTTCAGCATGGGCTGTAAATAAAGTAGTAGAAAGGAATGACTTATAGGGTATGTGGGACCAGTGCATTGGGTCAGGCTACGGTTCTTGGCTCACAGCTTCTGCAGAATGGTTCAAATACTTCAACTGCTGGCATGAAATAGCACACTGAAGAGGTGGCAGTTGCGTGCAAGTATCTAGTTGTGTAGTGTGGTTTTAATGGTGCAAGAGATGTAGGATCTACACATTGAAGTTCGTGTGTGTCAACTACAAATAGTTTTTTTTCCTAGGGTTTTCTAAAGAAATGTGACTGAACAGCTCTAGCCTCCGTATGCAATGGATAGAACCATGTGCTTTAGCTTGCCCAAGTTCATATGGGAGCATCAATTTTACAGTTATAATCACAGAAACTACTTTGAAATACACAGTATGTGAGGTTAGATCATGCTGTGCCTTTGGTACTGTGCTGAAAGAGGGAAACAGTGCAGAATGTAATGATTTGCATACTTTTTTATTTTGGTTTACAGTATCTGATCCTCTTTTTGCTTTAGGTTCCAGACCTGTTTTGTATGTCATATTCTGTGCCATTTCCCTTTGTGGTCATGTTTTCCCCATCAGGATGGAATTGGCTTCAGGTGTAGCTGACAATGAGATTTCATCATGCACTACTCGTCACTTAATCAGAGATTACATGAGTAGATTGGCTGCTTGTTGTTGTCCTAAGAGCATGTTCAGAAGTGAAAAGTCAGTACAGGCTAATGCAGGCATAGTGGCTTCATTTGGTAGGTTTCATGGGAACTTGTGTGTCACTTGTGAGATGTAATCGCAGTACCTTCTTGTGGAAACATACAGATTTGTGTCCTGAAAGTACACAAAGCATCCTTCCTTTCCTTGTTAAGAATCATCTGGAGCATTATGTGGAAAAGACTAGTGAAGATTATATCTATAGGATTTGCAACTTTATCTGTCGAGCTCCCCAGAGTAGCTTCCTAATCTTCTGCCATCTAATACTGGCATTCCTTTTCTGAAAGACTGTGACAGACATAAAATCAGCAACAAGAGATGCTGGTATGTTTCTGTCTGTGTCCTTCTCTGGACTTCTTCTGGAAGTAGCTCAGAAGATTTTGCTGATTGATTGTTTTGCCAAAAATAAACACATACTTAAATAATCACTAGCCTAAAATACACGGCTTTTTAATCTTTATGGGTTACAGTATACAAACTTATATTTCTTCAAAATAAAATTGCTGTGGCAATTTTTATCAGATAAGTCAATGTTTTAAAGAATACCACTTACGGGAGTTTTCCATGCATGAAGGTGCAAGTTCTGTTTAAATGGTTGCCGTGTATAAGGAAGCTATCATAGCTATCTGATGCTCTAAGTATAGATAAATATTTCAAATTCTAAGTCATTTTCTCCCATCCTTTTTCTTATTGAAATGGCTACAGGGTACTCCAGCATCCCAGAAACTCCTGAAGCGGAGAGGACAAGGGAGCTGTCTTATTTCAAGCATCAAAAAGGGGTGCACTTCCTAGATGAGTCTTCTGACAGTGATGATGAAGTACCAAGAAGAGTCAGTGCTGCAAAAGAAAACAAGGCTCCAAGGAAAGATGTGATTTTAATGTAAGGTTTAAACTAGTAATATTTATGCAATGCAATGTTCTCAATTGTAATATTAAATTCAAAATAATATGCTAGGTTCTGGCAAAATAATATTATAGGTTTGCAATTTATCCTCTCCTAGCTAAACTTTACTGGATTTCCAGGTAAGAAGAATCCAGCTCTTAAGTGTCTTCTCTGAAAATATGGTTTATGAGCGAGGAATTCCATGATATGGAATGATACTTGTAATGTTTATTGTGTTCACATATTTGCACCTCTCATATCCTTTTGATGGCACTAGAGAGCTTACTCTTATAAATACTAGCTTTTAATTTTAAAATATATTGAAATTGTAGTTGTTTTTTTAATGAAACTGTAATGAGGCAGAAAGGCAAACACTGCTTCAGCATGTAGTATAAGAATTTTTGAACTAAATTATTACATATTGAGTGTGTAATTGTGTTATGCTTAGTGAAAACTTTTTTCAGCAGTTTGGAAATGTGTTTTTAAATAAGTTGGAAGTTTAAGTAAATATGCAACTGTAGCTTTTTTGGTCACTGAAAAAAAGGAGCATTGTGAATGTGGGAGAGACAAGGTATGGGCAGGTATCTGGTAAAACCAGCTGGAATGGTTTGAAGAAATCAGTGATGTTAATTACCTGCTAGTTATATGTATCTGTGACCAAAATGTGCTGGTTGTCTGTGCCCCTTAGCTGTATTTCTGCCAAGCATAACAGACAGATTAAGAAAATATGTAGGTTAAACCAGTTGAAACTAATCTGTCCTAAACTTTAATGGGAACAGCAATGGGTCTTTGGCCTGATTTTCAGTCCATATGCAGAGCATGGAGTTACAGAACCTTGTCAGCAGAAATGAAATAGTGCTTTTCTCTGCTGCTATTATCTGATCTGAAACTACTGTTATATATTTTTTTAATAGATCTTTCCTGAAGTTTCAACCTAAGGCAGGTTGTGCATCATATTGGCTTGTGTGCTGAGCAAACAGAGTTATGCTGCTTCTCGGGTCAGATAGTTTTGGAAGTAGTACAATAGGTTTTGTGTGGTGTGGAGCAGAATCTAATAAGCTATGCAGGATCCAGCTTGTATGTTGCTGTTTCCACACTGTAGTATGATTACATGGAGAGAGGGTCAGGCAGACGCCAAAGCATCTGCCAGTGGGATTGGTCTGTGTCTGTGTCCTGGTTTCAGCTAGGACAGAGCTGATTTTCTCCGTAGTGTCTGTTATGATGCTCTGTTTTGGCTCTGGGAGAAAAAACACATCAATAACACAGCAATGTTTCAGTTGTTTCTAAGCAGTGCTGCACAGAGCCAAGGATGTTTGAGTTTTTCAGCTTCTTCTACTGCCCTGCCAGTGAGAGGGACTGAGGGGGCACAAGGAGCTGAGAGGAGACAGAACCAGGACAGCTGACCTAAACTGGCCAAAGGGGTGTTCCATCCCATATGGCATCATTTTTTTTTAAAAAAAAAAAGCTTCAAAAACAGTGGGGAGTTGGCTTTTGGGGGCAGCTGCTGCTTGGGGACTGGCTGGGCATCAGTTGGTGGGTGGTGAGCAATTGCGTGTCGCTTGTTTTGTGAGTATGTGTTATTTCTCGCTTCTGTCTTAGTAAATAGTTTTTATCTCAACCCACAAAGTTCTATTTTTTTTTCTCTCTCCAGTTCTCTCCCCCATCCCACCACAGGGGTGGGGGGTTGAAGGAAGTGAGTGAAAGGCTTGTGGTCAAAAGGCTGTGGGGTGTTCAGCTGCCTGCAGGGTTAAATCACAACAGTCTAACATGAGCCACATCCTCTCATACTCTTTCTTATTCCTTTGTAGCTGCTGATGTTCAGTGCTTCATCATGGCTTACTGCCTCATGTGTTAATCAAAGTATACTGAATCCACGGAGCTATCTCACAAGTGGTGTTCTGCTAATAGACTGGACTTAAGAACATGGCAGGAGTTAGCATGGATCTGGCCTGGCTTACTAGTTCTGCCACATGCTGAGTTTAGCTTGGCTTTGCGCAGAATCAGTCAACTAAGTGTCTTCTCACTGTGGTAATGAGTGCATGTGTTGCACATTGTTTGGATGTTTTGTGAATTTCTTCCTTTTTGCTGGGTACCCTAGCCCTTGTTATCCTAGATAAAGGGATGTTGTAGAGCAAAAAATGCAGATTTGCTGCAAGGAAGACAGGCAAGCTTTGCTATTGGAGTCACTATTTGGGCTTTATTGGAAAATCAGAACTCTAACACAAGACTTTGTGGGTCAGTCGTATTCTTTTAGTGGTTAAATGAGCATTTCTACGTGCTTGTGAAGAATGTGATTATAGAAGACATAAGATGTGTGCACTCCGGCTTTGTTGACAAGTATATAGATGTTAATCCCTAATTAGAAAAGATGGGATCATTAATGTTACAATGTTAATTTCAATTGATGTTCTTTTTTATATGCAGTTTATAAGGAAACTTTCCTTTTCAAGGCAGGAAGATTTGAAATATGCTAATGAATTTTAATATGACGTTTTTCTAAGACTTCTAAGGGTATGCTGATTTGACTTTTCTAGCTTATGGCTAGACTGATTGGTGGTTTGAAGAGGAATTTGAATTATTCTTTGTTATGAGAATTTTTACTATAATAGCTTTTTGGTGGTAGAAGTGTGTAAGTAGTATATTACTACTATTTGCAGAATTGAAGTGCAGTTTGCCTATTGCAACTGCTAGAGAAAGATACAGCCAAAAAAATAGGTTAAAAGACTGAAAATAAACCTATATCTGTGTGAAGAGTCTTGCAGACAAGTCTTTTAGATAGTGTTATCCTTATGAAATGGCAAGCTCCATACAGTTCAATTAGTTTTACTTCAGGGAAGGGAATTTTGTGTCTATGAAGGGCAGTAGCCTAAGAAACCTCTACCTACGTTCTGTCTGATCTGTAAACCGAATGTGACCAAAAATATAGAGAGATTGGTTTTTCATGCATCATAGCTCTAGTAATAAAACTTCTAGCCAAGTTAGGATTTCAGGTTTTTTGAAAGAGGTTCTGCCCACATTCTGAGGTGTTAAAAGGAACTTTGTATTTGGTTGTTTGGTGTGGATTTTTTGTTGTTGTTTCGTTGGGTTTTTTTGGTTGTTTGGTTGTTGTTTCTTTTTTTAATGAGTTGAGAGTTAGAACAGGGAATTGATTCCACACCTGAAAGGCTTTTTTTTAAAAAAAAGAACCAGCATCTGTTTGCCTGGCAGATAAATACTGTGCTGTTTGAGACAGACTAAGGTGTTCTGATGTATTTCAGGTATCTAAAATGATGAACTGTCATTTGAGATTCATTTTGTAAAATGACCAGTAACTTTTTATACCCCAATACAAGAGTAAGTCATGGTATTTTCTGTCTATTCCTTCTTCCTCATGCTAAGTTGAATTGTGTTTACTGCAAGCAGAAGTGTATACCAAACTATGTATGCTTTATTTTGTTCTAGGCAGGAGTTATCACTTTGGGTATAAGCTGGTTCAGTGTTACTGAGTGCATACAAATAGACTTATTTTTCCTTTTAAGAAAGGAAACTGAATTTGACTCTTCCTGTCTTCTGTGATACATGAATTTTTCAAACAGCATCTTATGGAAGGTGGAGAGGGCACCAGTTTTACTAATAAATCTTTAATTTTTTTAAAAATGTTTTATATGCTTACTGTGCAGCAACTTTTTAAAAAACTGTATATTTTAGAATAAGCTAACCTTTAATAACATCAATTTCAACTCATGATCCTGTTTGTTTGCTTCTACAATGACACTCTGGTAGAATAAACATAGGAAACAAAAGTTTTAATACTTTCCCTGCCCCTCATACATCCTAGCTCAGAAGACTCGTCAGAGGACGACCAGCCTGTGTATGAACTACAGCAGGTGGCTTATGTAAACAACGGGGACCAACTGGTTGGCTTGCAGGAAGATACAGAGGAAGACATCAGAAATGCGAAGCTACAAACACTGAAGGAACTTTTTCCTCAGAGGAGTGACCAGGATTTGTTACAAGTAATAATGCTCTGTTCTTTTCGTTTATTTTGATAGCTATTTTATAGACAATATTCCTATACTTTGGGCATTACAACTGAGAAAAGCCTTAATTCTTATTAGCAAAAGCATATATGAAAACAATATTTGTTTTAGGGGAACTACAACCATGGAAGCTTATTTCATTTTTTTTGTTTAAGTGCGTCTATGTATGTGTGAAGATATATGTTAAAAAAAAAATCTCTTCAAGAGTGAATTCTAGGGTATAGTAAATTTCTCTATTTATTTTGTCTTGACATTCGACCTTACTCGTAACTATCTTGATTGATAGCTACTGATAACTGTTGGAATGCAGTTAACTGGTTAAATGCAGAATGAATGAAATTATTGTTGTCATCTTCAATAGATGTAACGCTTCCCTCTCTCTTTCTTCAGCTTTAATACTCAAAGCCCTCAGTATGAAAGCGAGGTAAAAAGAGTACGTTTGAAATTACTGTAATTTCTTATGATTATGCTGCCATATAAAGCTGAGATACTCTTGGCTGTTCTCCAACATACAGCACAAATTTACCATGATACTACAATAATTTACTACAGAAAAATTGTTTTCAGTACAGTAAAATGCATCTTCAGGAATGTTACCTCTTACGGCTGATATTTAACTAGCTTTTCAGTAAATTTAGTTTTCAAAGCCAAATATGTTTAATTCAATCTGTCAAGTTTCCTGGTTGAAATGTCATTAAAAAATAAGGAAATGTTATTGGTTTTTTTTTTTTGCTAAGTGTTGGTTTTTGTTTTTTTTTGTTGGGGTTTTTGTTTTGTTTTTAGTGGATCAAGGTTTAAGTTTAGGCCTGAGGAAGAAATAAGAGATTGCAAATATGTTTGGGATTTATTCACTTTTTGTCTTGGGGAAATTAGGCTACAAATATCCAGAGCATATGATGTTTGATTTACCACATAGAATTTATTTAAAGCAAAGAGTGATCATGATTCTCTGTAGCTTAGAAACTAACTAGAAATGACACTTGTATGGTTTGTCTGATGCAGTTTTGTGGCTTCAGTGAGGAGTAACTTCAGTGGTGGTTCTAACTATATAGTGGTTTGTAGTGCTGTTGGCATCTGTTCTCAGGAGAGCATAAGATAGCTCTTTGTATCAAGAGAATTTTGTAGTACGTAATGGCTGTGCAGGTGTTTTTCCTTGTAAGTACAACGTTATTGAGGGAAGATGGAATAGTAGGCAAATCTATTGTTTCTTCACGAACAGTCTGGGTCATCTTGTCCTGACAAACCCTATATGACTGGTGAATGTTGTTTAGGAAAAACTGTAGGCAATATCTACCCTAAACCTTTCATAATGGAAATTACAGTAAAATTATAGGCCATTGTTTACAATATAAACAGATGCTTGGGAATCAGGTTTTCTTATACACAGGGTTTTTGTGTGTTTGTAACTGTTAGGCCATTTGCTTCTGTTGAAGTTGTCAGACTTGCAAAAAGCAGTACTTGTAAGTCTCAGCATTCAATTAATCTGTAAAAATTATCTATTCTGAGATTACAGACGGATGGGGAAAGGTTCTAGAGTTGCAAGGATGATAACCTTTTGGGGGCATGATTTAAATTTCGTGTGCATAAACTCAGAAAGTCAACCAATATGACATAACAGCATATACAAACTTATTGACTTAAGCTATTAATCTTTTTGGATCATTTGACGTTGTAATAGTGACCATGATTGGGTTTTGAAAAAGCAATTCAAGTGAACCTGCGTAGTATGTTTGTGAAATAGGAAGGATGGCAGGGGAATTAGTAATAAATGAGATTTAAAAGCCTACCGGACAACAGCTTAAATAAGATATTTCCAAATACAGCTGATATGATTGTATTCAGTATATATAATTGAGTAACCTGTAAGTGTTGGTTTTGGATTCTACAATAAATGTTTTTTGTGATGTGTGTTTTTGTATGTGTTTTTTTGGTTTTATTTTCCAAATGTATTTCAGTCCTGCTTGTTTATAATTATTATCCTCTGTTCAAATAGATTAAGTCTTACCACTTAGCAGCTGATTTTTTTTTTTCAGTTGGTAGAATCAACACACTCAATGGATGAAGCAATAGCTGCTTGTTTGAATTTCAGTAATGAAGGTACGTTTAAAAAAGGAGGGGGGGAGGGGAAATGTTTTAGAAACTACAGCCAAATTAGTAAATAAAGTTACCAGGTAAACTTGAGGGGAGCACACAGGGTAGTGTATTTGAGAAGTGGTAAAGCATACATTAAATGTTATTCTATTTGTTTATTGTAATAGCACAGAACTGAAGCTACAGACTTTGGAATGGGAGACGTGAGAAATGGATACATAGCAAAATCCAAAGATAGAACAAAAGGGGGGATTTATTCTGTCTAGATCAGGATTGCTGATTGAAGATTGGAGTCTTTAATGATTTTTATTGTTACTGGTTGCTTCCTTCTTTACTCAGAAGTTGAGGTAAACAGTAACAGGTTAGAGATGGTAGTTCTGAATGTTGTACATGAGAAATCTGATGTGAAGAATTGCGCTGGAGTAGGTAGCTATTTCTAACTTGTGTCAAATCTTACTTGTGTCAAGCTCTGTCACAATTTTCAGAATGAATTCTATACTTGTACTTCTGAGAAAGAACTATTGGTCTTTAGACAAATTCGGTAGCAGAACATCCCCCAAGCAATGTTTTGAGCCCTCAGCTTGCTTAGGGCATTCTTTTTCTGCATCTGAATCCATGCAGCCTCATGATGTTACCAAAGAACCTGGTAAGCATGTCAGTGTCATCATTTCAGGCTTTGGGTTTCTCTGTGACATCACTTAAGTCCAGTGCTGTTTATGGTCACTCTTGATTATTTTAATTGTTTTATGTGGTTCATGTGTCTTTTTGTGGAGCGTCCCATGGATTTGGAAATTGTCTCTAGGAAGCTCATGTGCTGAGGAGAACACAGTTGTACTTGTTTTATAATGATTTTTTTGCTAATTTAGTTCTCCCTGTTGTACTTATCCTATTTTCATCTTCAGATATCTGTACACAATTCCCAAGATTTTTAACAGTTATGAAAAAAGTGTAAGAAAAAAAAATCTGTTTTTAATGAAATGTTTTTAACTTAACTAGGTTATATTTTCTGACTATTTGTGTTTAGGGATTATCTTTGTATGTATGATCAGATTCTTTAGACGGAGACTTATTTGATGTTGACAATGGTGACGAAGGGTTGAAGCTGACATATTTTTGAGGGATGTGCTACTTCTAAACACTGCTCCTATAAAAATCCCATCCTGGAAAACGAAGATGTACTTTTAAAGGGTTTTGGTTAGTTGTAAACCATTTTAAGCTAATAGATCTCTAATCTGTAAATTTTGTTACAGTTCAATTTCTGAACTGAAACACTTCAATTTCTGGTATCTAGGCTCTCCCTTCTGGCCATTTCTCATCATAAAAGTATCCTGAGTTGGAAGGGACCCACAAGGATCATCAAGTCCAACATTTTTGTGTTAGTCTGTGTGCTGCTTCACATGCTTTCAATGTGAAAGCCCACAGAAGAATCTTGGCAGCAAAATTCTCTTCAATCACAGCTGTTATATAAAATATTTAGTTAAGAATGAGCATGCCTGAAAGTGATGGTATAAATCATCTCATTTTGGATACATTTTTTTTTAAGTGGAGACGCTATTGAACATCTGCTTATCCATGTCGATTGATGATATGTTTTACTTGTTATGAAGCATTGACTGGGTGAGAAGTGAGGGACAAGATAAAGTCCAGGCCCCATGCATTCCGCTTCCACTGCGAGGATGATTCATGCCTAGCAGTCACAGGGCTTCTTCATCCCCTCCGTCCTATGCTTCCTTAGCCTAGGAAGCAATAATTATGTGTAGCTTGTGAAGTGAATCTCTTCAGAAAGTTATTTTTCAGTTGTAGATGTGGTTAGTTTTGGAAGTCCACAGAATGATTTCTGTGTAATTTTACATTGATGGATTCCTGAGATCATGTTTATTCAGATCCTCCACTGTGGTTTAATTGTCACTAGAATTGCTCTTAATCAGTTTTATTTATTTTTCCTCCAAAGACCAATGATCATTCAGCCCATTACTTCAAAGTAGGGTGATTTTAGAAATACTCTGATGTGGAGTCTGTGTATTTTTGGGGCTGAGGGCATGGTCCCTGTTTGTGTCTGCAGTTAACCACTTTGAATACAGTTCTAGTTGATCTTAAAGAGTTATAACTCCTTAAATTTTTAGTGCTTTACCCATCAGAAACCTGACTGCCCCTAGCCTTGATGTAAAGACAAGGCTAAGACACGTTTGAGTCTTAAGCTACTAGTCTGTTTCTTCCTGGCTGTACTGTTTAAATGAGCATCTTGGACAGAGGAGCGAAATGCATGGTTCTCTGAACGCTGAAGGAGAGCTATATCTTCTTCAATCTATCTTCTGATCTATCCATCAGCATATTTGCAGGATTCCTTTGAGCTGTGTATGTTTTATATGTTTATATTGATCTACAGAACACGGATGCTTTGGAAAATCTTGCTAGTAGATATCTTGATCTTGCTAGGTACTTCACTTACTGAAGATGTAGTTACTGCTGATGCTTTGCTTCTGTTTCTTTGAGAAATGTTTCTTTAATCTATATACCTTGTCTCTCTTTCTCATCAGAGAGTGAATGAGTCTATTAGAAAACTTATGACAATATTTTCACACAAAAATGTGTGCTTGTGCAAATAAGTGGATAATTTGTTTTTCACAACTAAAACTATTTTGATCTTCCAGACAGTCTTAAGGATTTGAAAGCAAGTGTGCTGTGTGTGTGTGTGTGATCAGCTCTGCTTGTTCGCTGACTGTCTGTACTTTGGCTGTCTGGGAGGGGAGATTTGCTGCAGATGCTGATGTAAGGCATCAGAGCTCTGTTGGCAGTCTTCCAAAAAGACTGACTGGCAGTAATAAATCAGATCATCAGCTAGGAATATTTAAAATAATTTGGGCTATAGTGAAAAGAGAGCATTCATCCAGTAACAGTTGTTGCTTCAACCAAAGTTAATGTGGAGAAACAGTGATAATGTGTTTTTTTTAACTTCATGAGCTGTGCACAGTGGCAATTGAAAATGCACCTGACTGGACAGATATTAATGCTAAGATGATAATCTCTGGTAATCACTCAGGCCCAAAGATATTCAGGAAGTTCTGACTCATGTAAGCTATTCATAGGTAATTTAATGTTCATTGATATTTAGTTATCTCTGACTTACTATGCATACTTTTCTTTCAAAGGCTTTGATTTAATGTTGAAAACTGCTTTATAATAACCTTTTTGGTGGGTACCTGAGCCAAAAATCAGTCATCAGTACTTCCAGATGGAGTGTGATGTAAATACTCTAACTCACAGTTAGTACTTTACCAAGGCTAAAATCCAGCTTTCGAAAAGCATACAGCTTAAATAGGATTATCTTTTGTTGTGAAAACTACTCCTGTTTAAAAGACAGAGATGCACCTTTATTCAACTTCTGTGTAAAATGCTTGGCTATTAAAAGAAAAAGCAAACACAAAAAACAAAGCCCATTCTTCCATGTAGGACAAAGCTGCTTGTTTAACTGCTGAAGCACTGCAGAAAATGTGAGGATACAAAAATGTATAAATTTTTTAAGCAGTTGCTTTGCTCGGAGTTTCTGTATACCCATGGACTGTAGTAAGAAATCATTACAGAAAACTAGTAAAAATATGCAGTTAACAAGTAGCTACTACAGTAGTGGTTTGAATGATCCTACTTTATTGAGGTGAACCTAATGAAAGTAATTTCCGTTTTCTTTCTATTTCCTTTTTAAAGCTGCCTCTCGTAAAAGGAGACTAAATGATTCTCACATAAATGGCAAAGACAGTGACGAACATGTGACAAAAAAGGCAAAAGCTAATTATGTAAGTATCATTTTTTTTCCTGCCTGAGCGCTATGAAGTAAGTGGAACTGCCTGAGTTGGATCATTGACAGTTGTGCAATGAAGTTGCTATGTGTTATTAGAAAATCCTATCAAATTCAAATCTTGCCCTCTGGATGAGTTTTCTGCTTCATTCTTTTTGGCAATGCCAAAAGTTACTCCTTTCAATCTTTAGTATATGTGCATAGCTATTGCTTTCTTGGTAGAATTTGATGACAAGTAGCAGTATGTGAGGCACTGTGTGCCATTCGATTCTTGTGAACATCAGCAGGAGTTTTCAACTATGAGGCAACTTGCCTCATCAGATCATTCCTTATTTTTCCTCAAATAGGTGGAGTTCAATATCTGGTGTTACTGTTAACCCTGTGTTATAGAAGTGATAGAATTGTAGAATCATATTGGTTGGGAAAGAACAGTGGCTTATGGAAAAGAACGAATTGGTTATGTTAAAGGAATGGTTACTTTGACCTGTGCTTGTAAATGGGAACTGTGTAAATGATCCTGGCACATTCAGTTTGGTATTACAATCCTATAGTACTATCATTAGACCATTGATGCATTGTTGGAAAACACGGGAAAGTATTTGAGAATGGGGGATTTCACAGTTCGGACCAGAGGCTGTATGGAGAATAAATAATTATCTCTGAGTTGAAATGTAACTAAATTTTGTTTTGTTCTGAGGGAAGACAGAGAGCTCCAATTTTTGTGCTGACCATAGCTCTATTCTTAATGATACTGTAGGTTCAGCAAGGGTAGGACCTATGTCCTCTGTCACCTGGAGTAATTTTGGGTGATCTGGTTTATGCTCTTCCAGTGAATAGCATAATTCAGCTAAGTAAATATGTATCAGAGATGTTGGCATCTCTGCTGTAGGTATGTAGATTGGTAAACACTTTGCATTCATGGAAGACACTTGCATAATTCTTTGTGTTGAGTACATAACAGAACAGCTTGTGGCATGTAGAAGCTTTGGCACTTGTTCATAAGAAACCTCCCTTTTTTTCCCCACTTAGAGTAGTTGTTAGTGAAGCGAATACTGATGAAAACATTGCCAGGTTCTTATGTGACTGGGTGGTGCTGTTACAGAGTTTTTGTACATGGATTTTTCTATATAGATCTTCATATAAATGTTCCAGTTGACACATTTATAGATTCTGGTGGGTTAGATACAACAGTCAGTTAAGTTAGTTTTCTAACTATACCTCTTGAATGTTAACACTACTGCATTCTGCCTTAAATATCATGTGGAATCACTGCTAAATATAATTCATATTTTAAAGAAATACAAACTAGGTACCTCTAAACTATTTGTTTTGGTATGCAACTTCTCATGGTGTATGCTAACCAAGTAAAGAATGCCAGTCTGTCATGACCGAAGACTTTCTACACTCTTGTAAGTTTTAGCCTTGAGTATTGTTTATATATATGAGAAATCATTTCTACATCTTGGATTTGTCTTAAGTGCTTTTGTCATTTAGAGTGGCTCGTTAAAGGTAAGCAATATTGGTTCGGTTTGATTTTTCTGTTTCTATGCTAATAATTTACATTAAACCTAAAATAGATTCTTTTTTTTAACATAGCTGGATGAGCCAAAGTCTGAATTACAATGGGAGAAGCAAGAGATGCTTGTAGAGAAGCTGCAAAATAAATTCCCTGACATGGATAAGGAGGTGAGCTTGTGTCTCCTGATGGCAAATGAGATTTTGACATACAAAAAACGGCGTATCTGTTCTTCCAAGTCCAAATGAAACAGTCCGTTCACCAGCAGCACTCTCAGGAGGAGCCTGGAGTAGGAAGGTCTTCACTGTTCCTGCTTTTAGAATGTATTTTGCCCTAAGTGAGGGCAGCTGGAAGTAATCAAGGCTGTATGGTACTTCTTGTCTTAGTATTTTGGTCCTATTGGGAAGCCTGGCATAGTCAAGTTTAACCTATGATAAAATGTACAGTAGGTCTTCCCTCTCTTTTACTCTGCATGCTGTGCATTAATTTAGTACACAAAGATTACCATGGCCTTTTAATGCTGTACTTGAAATATTTGGAAGCAGAGCTTGTTTGTGTGTTCCTAGCCTTTCAAACAAATGGAGTGCAGGTCTATATAAAATGAGGGTATGAATATAAACCAAAAGACTTTCTACTTTTGTTTTCCTCTCTTTTGAATTCTCACACTTACGAGAGGCAGGTGTTACTTGCCTTCTGCAATTTAAAGTAAGTGTTAGTGCCTCAATGTTACTATATTATAGAAATCTGGTGTCTGCTTACCTTACCGTAAAACAAAATTTTTTTTACTAGGAACTGAGAGATGTACTTCGGGAACATAACTGGGTGCTTCATGAAGCACAAGAGGCCCTGAGAGTATTTGCAGAAGACAATGACGGTAAAGACAGATTGATAATCCATTTTATCCCAAGATAGAACAAACAGGCTTGCAATCTAAATCTTTTCTAATGTCCAGCAGTAATGATCCTGACAGCGCTACATCTTGAAACTTGAATTCATATTTGCAAATAGTACTGAGGGGAGGAGAGTGGAGCTTAAAGAAGGAAACTGGATATTAACCTTTTTCTCTATAAATGTAGAGATTAGTATCTTTGCCTTGCTAATATAGATCTACATAAAAATTTGAAGTTACCTACAACATAAATTCTGAAACATATTAAAGCTGTCACTTGTTCCCATCCCGCTTGTTTAAAAGTAAGTTTGCTTTTACAAATTACTCAAGTTAAAAGAAAATCAGTAATTGCCAATACTTGCATCCTTTTAAAATATGCTGTAGTATAAAAAATATTAAAATCATGCCTTAAATTATGTAGTGGATGTATAAATACCAGTTGATTGGTTGTGGTGGGGAGCAAAAACTATAACCCCAGGTAGATATGTGCATAAGACCTTAAATACTATTTACTGAGTTGATAACTTTTTGGTGTTACCCAGCTGTCAGAAATGCATATGTTTTGCTGTATCAGCTCTTTCAGTATTCTTGGGGTTAGGATACTATTCTTAAATCTTTCAAGAGGAGAGAGAGCTATCAGCATGCAAAGGGCTGGTTCCTTGCCTTCTCAGTAATCAGAAGGTGAAGCTTGGGAATTGGAGTGACTCAGTAGCAAGCTGGCATTGGACAGAAGAGAAAGCAGTGCATGTGACATGCGAAGGGGAGGGAAGCCTCTAGCATACAAATCCTTCTGAAAATGACTACTTTGCTTACAGTTAAATAACTTGTATCTTACTGCAAGATAGTAGAGTTGTTGTAGTTGGGAATATGTTGTTCTTCCAGTTTCTTTAACAGGTGTGTTTTTTTTGTTATCCCATCTTTAATGCTGTACTGAGCTGCAATAAAATGGAAAAGAATTTATACTTCTGTGTGTGAAAGTAGACTTGTTTAATGAAATCAGCAGAACTCATTTATTGGCAGTTGGGCAGAGTGGGGCCAGTATCTCATTCCAGCAGTGTTACCAGAACTCTTAAACTATTGAAGACTGCTCCTACCTCAAAGCTTCTGCAGCTCACACGTATGACACCATGTTGCTCATTTGTGTTCTAAGATAGTTGTTTAAAACTTCGTAATATTTGAGCAGTATAAAAATTATCATCGTTCACCTAGTCACAGTTGATGCTGTTCATGTTTCAAACAGGCTGGAATGGTATTTACTGTTCTTTTTCCTTCTCTTCGCAACACCTGTTGTTTGTTGTTGAGGTGTTGTGTGTTGTTATGAAGCACAGTTTTAATATTTTAATGCACACTTTTATTTTTGGAAGAACATAGTGTTTTTATTTGCACTTAACTTGTTGCCTTCTCTGTATCACATCTGTAGGTGTGGAATTTCCTTCCCAAAGTGAAGTTTCTGACTGGACCAAAGTCTCTGCAAGTAGCAGAAGTGATGAGAAGAAAGAGAAGCAGAAACAGAAATTTTCTGGGAAAGAGCAGAACTGCTTTAGGAAAAAACATAAAGCCAAAGCAAATGTTTGGAGCACTAAAACAGAAGTACAAGACTCAGAGGATGAGTCAGCTGCTGAAGATGGCGGTAGCTCTCTTGACGAGGACTATGGCAGTGGCGATGAAGTGGTGGAGAGTGTTTACAAAAGTAAAATCCTTAGCTTCCTGCAAGATGCTTCCCCAAGTGAACTCACTATGATTCCCCAGTGTTCTGAGAAAAAGGTTCAGAAGATAATAGCGCTCCGGCCCTTTAATAGTTGGGAAGCTCTGGTAAGTCTGCATTCTTGTTTTAACATCCCCAGCATGCCTAGAGTCAAGGTGTCTTCGGTCTAGAGAGGCATAGATGGGTGGCCTTAGCCTGATTAGGCTAAAATGCTATGTTCATTGTAAGCCAATAGCATTTCAAACAGTGTCATATGACCTAATTTTGAATGAATTAAGGGGTGATTTTGCTGAAAAACTCAAGCTGATTGGCTGACATTACTGCCACTCACTTTTTAGCATAGAAACTTGGTTGATTTCACTGCAGAAGAAGAAATTAGATCTTTCATTTAAGAAGGAGGTGTTTACTAGCCTGTTCTGAGCTGATTTAGCTGAAAACCCATGAAGAAGAAGGCAAGAATGTGGCAGAACTTTTACTGCAGCCTCTTCAAGGGTACCTCCATTACTTAAGATACCAGCATGATTATTTTCAGTCTCATATAAGAAACAGTTGTCGTCTGTCTTTTGCTTTTTTTTTATTCTACTGCAGCTTAGTTTCTAGCATGGTTTTGCTAGCTAAGCAGTGCAGCCATTTTTTTTTTTAGTGGAGGAAACTGCTGTGTTTTTATTAATAAAAGGTAAAGCATCAGAAGGATAAATCACAATCCACAACGGAAGGGAAAGCAGTAGCTCGTGGTAAGTAGATTATCTATTGTCACTGGGATGTTACTTTGAAATGTTTCCCATGGGTTGCTTGTTGCCTTCAACTTTCATGCATTTCAGTTAACTGCAAGACATCAGACCTGATACGAGCAATGTTTTAATAAGAAATTTGAAGTGCTTTACACCACGCTGTCTTGGTTTAGTTGTTAGTGCTTTGGATTTTAAGGCAATAATTCTGTGTAGGCCCTCTTAAAGAGTAACTATGTATATTTTTTCATCAGTATGTGTTCTGAAACCACCCCTGTCGATGTGTACAAGATGTGCTTGTATTTTTTTCAGAACAGAATGTAATTTCATCAATATTCCTAAAACAATAACATGTATTATTTGGTGCGTGAAGTGTCTTACCACAAAACGGTAAGAGTTGATAAAGAAACTTTTAAGAAAACAAAATCATGTTTGTATGTTGTGTTGCAAAAGGGGGAGATAAGAGAAGAATCTTTGGGGAAAAAAAATGAGAGGTACAGGTATTCTGCAAAAGAAATCCGTTTTGCCTCAAGCCTTTGGCTTCTTACAGAACATCTGTCATATGGCAATTCCTTTCTAAACTTGTTGGGTTTTGCCTGAGCTTAATTCTCTACAGAAATATTTGCTACAGGGCTGTTCTCTTTTTCTCTGTGTAAAATATTTAACAGAAAAACTGTATGGGCCTGTTCGTGTTCAAAATCTTTTTTTCCTCAAGGTTGCTGCTGTCAGCAACTGCATGTTTATGTAGTATTGTGAATACTTGCCTGGAGTAGAAGTGATCTGCAGCAAATTTTACCAGATGTTTAATATCAGTGTTACTTAATTGTTTATAATGATCCAGTAGCACAGTGGCCCAGTGCTTTTTTTTTCCTCCTACATATTAATGGAGTGGTAGAATAATGTAGAGAGTTGGTTGTTCTAGTGTTAAAGAAATTGGCTTATTTTTAAGGTATTTTTTCACCTTTAACATGAAGGTATCAGAGGCTGTTACTTTTGTAACAACTTTGTAAAGCACTAGATGATGTTACTGTTCTTCAGGAGAACTGAGGAAGATCTTACAGCTCTCAGCCTGAGGTGAAGATTAATGACCTTAACAGGGAAGCCTACCTTTTCATAAATTAAATGGCTAATTCTAGGAAAGCTTAAATTAAAATACCATTTTCTTTCTAGACAAAACTTTTAAGTTGCACTAAGACTATTTTTTTTCAGATGGTTTTAAAGTTTTCAGATGGATTTCAAAGTTGTAAGATCACTGAAAATTCTTGGAATTGTTTAACTGTGTTTTTGAGCAGATTTTGAAGGCAGATGTCCACCTTGGTTTGGTGACACTGCTTGGGTATTTCATTGGGGCTTTAGCTGTCATGCTTCTTCATTTGTAGAATCAGTTGTTCTATGGGAAAGTACTTGTGACTTCCCCTTGAATCCACTGTGTACTTGAAGAGAATAGGTAGTAACATCATACACTGGGATGCGTTTTCCTAAAAAGCATGTGTTTGAGTCTTCTGGTACTTGTCTTCACAAAAGATCACAAGACGCAGAACCAAGACAAAACATGGATTGACAGTTAAAGAGGGGTGTGAAGCTGAAATTAGTGATGTTGAGGAGCAAGCGGTTGTGCATCTCCTGTGTTGAGAATTGGGGGTATAGTGCAATAAGATCAGATGGATGATGGGGTAGACAAGCTGAATGGCTGTCAGCAGAAAGAGAACTTATGGGAACTGGGAGCAAAGAGAGGGAGGAGTATTGAGGAATGCTGAGAGCCACTAGAATGCTGCTCAGTGGTGGCTCCTGTCATGCTTATATACTACCATGTATAATGGTGGCACTTCTGGGCACCTAGTGCCTTTCCTCCTCTCCCTTACTCTAAAAAACTTGCAGGTGATGAATTATTTTGTGTCCTCTTCTCCAAACTGGTCTATATGGGAAACAGCAGCTCTGCTGCTTCCTCAGAAGATAAGCTGTGAATTGCAGTCGTGTAACCAAAACACCTGTAAGGCATCCATTGTTGGAGTGTGAGAGGGACTAAGGATAGACCCAAGACTGGCTAAAAAGTCTGGAAGAAGCTGAGCTGAGCTTTTCAGGTTCTTGGAGGCTTGATGTTTCTTGCCCTGCTGTGTGCTTGAGACACTGGAACAGGTTGCCCAGAGGTTTTGGATGCTCTCTCCCTGGAAGCATTCGAGGCCAGGCTGGATGGAGCTTTGTGCAACCTGGTCTGTGGGAGGTGTCCCTGCCTATAGCAGAGGGTTTGGAACTAGATGGTCTAAGGGGTGCCTTCCAACCCAAATCGTTCTGTGATTCGTTTTTATTGTTCTCTCATTGCTGTCAATCACTGTAGTATTGTTTAATCACAATGGAAGCCATCTCTTTTGGAATTAAAGACCTCGTGAATTAAATGATGCCTGTAGCTTTAAAAAAAAAAAACTAGCCAAAAACTAGCCAAACAAACAAAGCCTGAAAATTCTTAAGGAGTTCATGGAAGTTAAACTGATGACAAAAAATATTATGTGGAAGTTTAGAAGTCGTGTATATTCAGTCTGTGTCTTTGTTTCAGTTCTTACTTCCCCAAAAAGCCAGGCTTGTCTATTGCATTCTGTATGCTGCAATACTGTATGAGCTGAGACATCCTAAGGGAGGGGAGCTTGAGCTATATTGTCATTTCTCATTCTGCTTGGCTCTACAGTTGTAAACTCTTACAAAACCTGAACTAGCAAAAAAAAAAAATATATAAAAAATATATAAATCCAGAAGTCTTCCACCAGAAGAAACTGAGTGGAAGCAGCAAATGCATTGGGTTAGAAACAGACACTGCTAAAGAGTTGGGGCTTGTTTATCAAGGATGAAGCTGTCTTTTACTGCTAAGCAGTAAAGTGAAATCCTTACTCTTGAGTAAAGCTGAGCAGACTGTCAGTGTGGTGTTGCTCGGGCTTGACTATACTGTCCTACAGGATATTTCCTCAAGCCTGCTGTGGAAAATTGTCTGTGATAGCATCAGGGTTTTGGACCTCGTTTGAAAAATGTGTGGAGTTAAAGGAGTGAGAGCCGCTGGTAATACAGAGGCCATCCACCGGTCTCGTGTTCTGAGTGACAGCGCAACTCTTGTGTTTTTCCACTTGTAAACCAGTGGCTAAAATGTTTCTTGTTGTAACTTGGAGATGAATGTTAATATGCTGACATGAAGTAATTCAACTTTTTTTTAATAACAGATGGCTGCATTCTCCACACATTCATTTATAGATTATGGGATTTATGTTTATGCCAACTGAAGCTTTAGGCATCAAAACAAATGTTGAAATTTATTAATCACCTATTGAAAATCATGTTCTTTGCAACTCTTTATTAAAGGGTGTCTACTTTTTTTGCAAGAGTTGACATGAGTGCCTTAGCCTGGTTTAACCTATGACTATTGATAAACTGTATGGATTTTGTTTTAAAGAAGCAAAACCTGAAACAAACAAACAAAAACCAACTGGAAACTCTAAGAGCTGTCAACAGAGGGCATCACTATCGCTGGAACTTTTTTGAGTCAAATCACTCACAGTCCAATTTAACATATTTTGCTTTTACTCTGAGGTATTGATGTTACTTAATGCATAATAATTCTGATTTTTTTTTAAGAAACGTATTCTCCTAGAATTCCTTTGTCTTGTGCTAAATTATACTGATACTGA
Organism: Numida meleagris; assembly: GCF_002078875.1. NCBI lineage: Eukaryota > Metazoa > Chordata > Aves > Galliformes > Numididae > Numida > Numida meleagris. The sequence continues at coordinate 42,272,184 of NC_034412.1, forward strand.
TAAAAATGTGGAAAAACCTACGTGGAGATTAATTCAGATTTAGGAAAAGAGTGGCACATCCAAAGATAACTAGAGCTGTTCTGTATTAATCCTTGGTATGCTGCGGATGGACAGGGAATTGCAGCAGCTACACAAAGCAAAGTGCTTTCGCTCTTGCAATTTTAAGTAAAACTAGGGAGAAAATTCCTGAAAGCAGCTGGCAGCACAATTTCCTAAAGCTTTGTGAACAGAAAGATGGTGGGTGCAATGCTAAGAGTCGCAAACCAGCATTTGATCTGCTGCTTCCCTTTTATCAGTATTCATAGTATTTTTTTTAATTTTTTTTGTAGTTTACAAAAATAACTAAGACTGCTGGCTTGTCAGAAGACATAGTGTGGAACTGCAAGACCCTGCTGAAGGAGAGAGATGTGGTTCTCAAGCTCATGAACAAATGTGAAGAAATTTCAAATAATCTGACGAAACAAGTAACCAAGATTACTGAAGATGGAGGATGCAAATGGAATGTGGAGCAACCCTCCATTCTGAATCAGAGGTATATATTTTTTTCATGTATGAAAGAGCCTTGGACAACAAACTGTGCTTGAACTCCAGGATTTTCAGAATTGTACCTTATGAAAGTGAAACTGTAAGTCTTTGACACTCAGTATCTCTTGGGGATCTAGACAGTGATGCATGTGCAAAGCTTGAGGGAATGCAATAAATATTTTCAAGCTATCGGGAAAGCTGGTGAGGAGGATTGTGAACATAACGGAATGATGCAATGGTAAAACAGCTCAGTTTTTTAATGAATATAGAATTTTGAGTGATGGGATTGCAAGTTGTTTTTTCTTCAAAAAAATGTGACAAAACAAAAATCACGTCTTTAAGGGGGAACCTTATATATCAGGAATGACAAATGGCAATTAATCTGAGCAAACTTGTAAAGGTTATCAGCTGCATTGAGGACCTTAGTCAGGAGGCAGATAAGCAAAATGATCTTGAACTCTGTATCCAGTGGGAGGGTGTCATGCAAAAGCCTCAGTGCTTCTGCATAAGGCTTACCAATCCTGAAGAAAGTACATGGAGGCAAGTTAATATTCATCAGTTTAATAGAGAGGTCTGCACAACCTCTTAGTACTGCGGCCTTAAATTTAACAGTGGGAGACAATAAAGTATTGTGTATTGGGGTAAGCTAGGTCATTCACAGAAAGCAAGGATACTTGGTTGCAGCTGCAGAGCAGTTTCTCACAAGCAAGTTTCTTCTATCTACCTGCAGAAGTTAGAGGCGATTTACTTGTGTTCGCAAGCCAACATGAGCCCTCTCACAGGCTAGTTGGCTGTTCAGGCCATGATCTGTATTTTTCCATGCATGGGGATTTGCTGAAGGGAAGGATTTATTTCAGGCGCATAGGCTGGTAATAATCTCCAAGAGGGTATTGGAAATAAGGAGGGATTGTAGGAGGAATGGCAGTGGGGAGCAGGGAGGGGAATGGGACAAGGTATGTTATCATAATGTTTAGGAAGTAGAGAGATGAAATGGAAATGGCCAGTGTAGTACCTGAATGAAACCTATAGGGATTAATGGTAAATAGCAAGATAATTTTATTTTGCTTCAAAACAGAAGCAGAAAGGGAGTTGGTCAAGAATGCTTTGTGGATTATGTGTTGTGTTTTTTTTTGTTTGGTGTCAATATCGTCAGTAATGTTTAATTCATTGCATATTTTAAAAAGTACTGATTGTGTAACTGTTTTTAACTGGTTACCAATCACTGATTTAAAAGAAAGGAATTTATTATAATATTCATTTTGATTGTTCAACATGTATAAGAATTCCAACACACTACTTAGTTCAGAAATGTTTTCTGATACTCAGCTGACTGATTGCATAGAGTTGGAGGTGTGTTTTCAGTACACCAGATTTGGAGCGGATTAAAATACAAGCAATGTTAAACTTGCCATACTGTAATAAACAAGTTTAAAGTTGTGTTTCATGGATAAACAAACAAAAGAAAGCAACATGGTAAAGCTGATGTTCTTCTCTTTTAAGTTTGGAACTCAAGCCATACCAGAAGATTGGTTTAAACTGGTTAGCACTTCTTCATAAACATGGTTTGAATGGCATTTTGGCTGATGAAATGGTAAGCATGAAACTGATTATTTAACAGTTATTAAAAATGTTGGAGATGACTTAGTTATAATCTGCTTTGGGCTTCTAAAACAAAAAAAGGGGGAAAACATTTGTTTTAGCTAGTACAATTCAAATCACAAACAAATTCTTCAAACGTTTCTCCATATCTTTTTCAATATCAGTAGCTGCTAAGCTCTTTTTCTCAATTTGAAAGTGAAAGGTAACTTGAGATTCATAGATACTGATACTGATAATTATAAGTCGTATGGTCCTCTGATGTAATGAAACAAATTTGTAACACAACAGATTATTCTTGAGCCATTTATTTTCATAGGTTTGTGCAATTAAATAGAAAATTAACTCTTCTTGTCCAGCAATGAGCTGTAGTGAGCCCATTTATTCTACCTTTCTCCATCAGTTTCCAAACTGTTAGTTAAATATACAGAAAAAACACAGTGCAAGCAATTACTGCTTCTCCAGCATTTGAACCATCTATTGTCAATATACCCCTCATAAGTTTTTTTTTTAAGAGGATTAAAACCAGGAAAGGTTACAGATTTGAGGTTTTGAGTGCTAGTTGCTCTTCATCTTATGATTTACTGTGAATGAATAGATTGGTTTGCTTCACTAAGACTTAGGCAGAGTATTTTTCATGCCTGTGAGCGTAACCTCAAGCAAATTTTCTGGTAGCTAAGATAAAATTTTAAATCCATGATATAAAAGACAGGTGAGTGAGCATTGGTAGAAATGTAAACTTATTGCAAACAAATCTGATTTCCATATTTAATTCCACCTCAGAAGTAGCTAGAGTCAGTTGCATGATCAGTTCTTATTGAAAGAAATGATTAATTTCCAAATGAGCTGTTGTCTGAGCCGTAGTTCCTTGAAGCTTTGAGGGATGAGCTGAACTAAAATTAAAAACTTCATAAATGAAGTAGGTGAATTGCTGATGCTCAAATATTGAGCTGAAAAGACAATTAACTTTGACTGTTTGAGAAGGAATTGTCTTCTGAAAACAATACTGTTAAACAGAATGATTTTCCTATGCAGATCTGTAGTCTTTAGTTATCACTGACAACAGTGTAATCATCTTGTGAGTATGAAACTAATACAGTCTAGAGACTAATTTCTGTTTAAATGGATTTGTATTCCCATAGGGCCTAGGAAAAACAATTCAAGCTATTGCGTTTCTGGCCCATATCTACCAAGAGGGTGATGGAGGTCCCCATTTGATAGTTGTGCCAGCTTCAACATTAGGTAAGTTGTCAGTCTCAAAATTGCTTGGCTTTAAAAAATGGAAAAGGGGAGAAACTGTGGATGAGCTATTAAAATTAGGATAACGATATTAATAAAACTTAATTTTCTCATGATGATATTCAACTCCTTAAGGAATTAGAAATGGAATGCAAACTGTAGTGGAAGTATGCTCGTTATAAAGTAATTAGACCTTACATGGATTTATTTAATATGTTGTATATGATTCACAAAAAATAAAGCTGCTCGTTGCAGTTTGAACTTGTTTAGCTAAATGTCTTACTTACTGAATATTGGCTGAAATTCCATATCTTCAGGCTGTGCTTAGAGTTAAGTTTTATTGCATTCAAAATGTTTAGTGCCTTTTTCCTCTTTGGTTCATGCAGTCTTTTAAAGCAGATCAAAATCCTAAAATGATGAGGCTAATAGGGTGTTTTAATTTTGTGTTTTGATTGTTTAATGAGATCAATTAGAAGTACAAAAAATATAGTGGAATGAAATACGTCAGCAAAGCTGATGAATTTTAGGATAAACTATTTCTCTGGAGTTAAATTGGATTTATTGAAAGACTATGATAAAGTAGCAATTTTAATTTGGGAAGAAAGTACTGCTTTTAATTTTTGAACCCAATGCAAATCTTACATTTCTTCTAACGCATCAGAAAAGCTTTCAGTTGTTCAAGATCTGTTTGAAAATGCCACTATCAATATGCTTTTGAAACTCACTAGAATCCGTAAGTTTAAGTAACTCATAAAAATGCATATAATTTAAAACCTGAGGTGTGAATGAGGGTGCTTTCATGAAGTGAGATGTAGAGACTCATGAATTGTAGCAGCCAAGCTTTTATTATTCAGTGCTGTGAAGCCTGAAAAGCACAGCCTGCCAGCAACTTCTCAAACTTTTCTGTTGGAGGATCCCATCATCCCCAGGCTGGGTCCAGCCCAGCTATAGGACAAGTGGCATTTACCAGAAACCCCCTTCTGCAGTGGTATGCAATGGTTTGAGAATAACACTCATGTGCCATGTATAAACACATTTCTCTTCAGCCTGCTAACATTTCTGGTGGCTGCTTTGGCTGCACACCTGGAAATGGATAGTGTTGTGAAACTTTGCCAATTCCTAGAGGCACTGTGTTTCCTGATGAAACATTTCTAAATAAAAATAGTTAATAAATGAAGTGATGCTTTTTGAGGAATTAATTCTTCTGAGGAAGAATTCAGGCTGAGCAGTTAAGCAATGCAACAGACACTTAAGTTGTTTTCGACCTGGTAAAAATTCTGATTTCAGTAGGAGTTAAAAGCTAAGCTACTTAAGTGATAGCAAGAGTCATAGAGAAAAGGTTCATTTTTGTTAAGCTGCTGTTTTTGAATTGCTGAAGAAAGCTTCTGAAGCCCTTTGAAAAAGGATGCTTTGGAGTCTGATGGTTGCTTAACTTCCCTAAAGTTAACAATTTTTCAGTGTTTGGAAAGATACTTCTTAACATTTGGGAGAATTTTAAGGTATTTGCTTTATAGTCAGGCTTTTGTTTTAATGCTGAGGTGTTTTTGAAATTATGTAAGGCATAAGCAGAAATAACTTGGATTTTTTTTATTGATGTCTTACAGATAACTGGATAAGAGAAGTTAATTTGTGGTGTCCTGAACTGAATGTCCTTTTTTACTACGGTGAGGAATGCCATTTAGAAATTAATCCAGTTGTACAGTTGGTTGCGTGTTCAACCTCAGAAAACATAAATTGCTCATAGAAGCCTTGTTTTCAGATAATTGTTTAAATAGACATATTTAATGCTGTCTTCCTGTATACAGTCTTGATTTTAATATGTATTTAAATTTTATGTACATATGTAGTTGTACTCATGTTTTCCCTTCCGTAGGATCCCAGGAAGACAGGAAACATCTCCGGGCTGACATTAATAACAGAGTTGTAGATTTCAATGTCATTGTAACTACGTAAGTACAGTAATTAAAAAGCAAATGAAATTTAGCTGCTGTCTACTGACCTCTAGTGATATAACAAAATTTGATCTCTGACAGTTGCATTTCACTAAAGGGCATGAAGCTTTCTTCATTCTTTCTCTATCTTGTTTGGCAAGAGTTAAAGCCTATGAGGATTGTTCTTTTCAATGTCACTTAGTGAGGGAGATGTAAAGCATGCTTTGCTGATGAAATTCACAGAATGAATAACTAACAAACAATATTTAGAATGCAATGAGATAGAAAAGGAATTTCATATTTCATATTCTCCAAGTAATGATAAACAGGCTTTTATTAATGCTGTAGCAGATACTATGCATATTTCATACTAGATTTGTGTGGATTTCTGGAAAGTGGTATGAAGAGCATTGGCTTATCAAGTAAACTGTGTTATAATTGATTATTTCTAGACAGTTTTACTTAAGCCCCCTACTGTTCTTTTCCATAACTCTTAGAGTGATAGAGAATGTAATTGAGTTGTGGTAGCAGTATGTTCATGTTAAGTTTGTGTGTAATGGTTCTTTTGTGATTTATTCTTCTGACAGGTATAACTGTGCAATTAGCAGCTCGGACGATCGAAGTCTGTTTCGCAAGGTGAAGCTTAACTATGCAATTTTTGATGAAGGTCATATGCTCAAGAACATGAGCTCTGTACGCTACCAGCAACTTATGAGAATTAATGTAAGAGACTTAGTTTGTTGAGAGGAGGGCATGGGGGGGACAGTTCCCTGATTGTGTTTTTCTGTGTTGTCATTATGGAAGGAAGGAGTTTATATACACATCCTGTTTCAGAAACTGCAAGATGCAGGCTGACATAAGTTGTGGTGTGATTTTAGGAGTTTATCCTGCATTATGATCTCTTTCAAGGGGATGAGTTTCCTAAGAGAGGTAGTTGGTTTCTTATAGCATCGTTAAAATTATGACAGTGCTTCAGTTTCAGTGTTAAGCAGTTTTCCAGTCTTTACTCACAGTAAAGATGGTAAAATTGCTGTTCTGAAAACTAAAATGACTTGTGCTGGGTTATTGTAGTATTTGGATGGATTCTGATAGGACCATGTAAAAAAAGCTGACTTTGAAATAGCTTTTTCTTGAAGTTTGCAGCCTGATTCAATGGCATTTTTAAAGAGAAATTTGAAATAAGTAGTAATAATACTGAATGAATAAGAAGTAATAATATACTTATTACAACTTATTTTTCAATATTTTCACTAAAAGCAGTTTTAGGAAGCTGATCTTTAAGCAGTTAAATCGTGGCTTGTACTTGCAGTTCAAAATTTGTGTCTAAAGCACTCTTTCACTTTAGAAAAAACAAAATATGTAGGCAACAATTATTGCATTATTTTAATTAGGGGGAAAAAAAAACCAACCAAAGCACAATACAGACAGGGAAGGTTGTCTTACATCTGGGCTAGGCTTCTTGAATAGTCTTACGCTGATATAAGGTCAGCTTCCCACAGATCCCAAAAACATTTTTTTGACTTCACCAAGCAATTATTCCATGAGATTTAAGTTTATTTAAGATTTAAATAGTTGTAGTTTAAATCAAGTTCCCCTCAGTCCTCAATGAGCATGTTGCTTGTTCCAATATTTGCTTTTAACACATTCAACTATTGTTTCTCACTACCATTTTTTACTTTGGACAAATAGGCAAAGCATCGCTTACTGCTAACAGGAACTCCAGTTCAGAATAACCTGTTGGAGTTGATGTCTCTCTTGAATTTTGTTATGCCACATATGTTCAGTAGCAGCACAAGTGAAATCCGAAGGATGTTCTCTTCAAAAGCAGTAAGTGTTGTATATTCTTCTCATGAAACTAACTTTTTTTTTGCTGTATCACTGCTGTTACCACTTGCTTATTGGCTCCTTATAGAAACAGGTAGTGAAAATCTAGAAAGTGAAACAGTGAAATAAACAATTTCAAGTAAACGTATATCATAATAAGATGTCTCAGAATGCTAACTGTCCTGCTAGGTCTGTCTCTTCTGGTTGAGTTCTCCATCAGTTTAGAAATTTTAAGATAGCATTGTTATAGCTGAAATCTTCACCCTGCAATTGAATTCTTGCGATATCTTCCATAGAAGACTGCTGAAGAACAAAGCGTGTATGAAAAGGAAAGGATTGCACATGCAAAGCAGATAATAAAACCATTCATCTTGCGAAGAGTAAAAGATGAGGTAATGATTTAATTTTAAAATAATGATTCCTTGGTATCAAAAAACTTGATGATCTTTGAGACTTGTGGAATTTAGTGCCAAGTTTCATCAGTGCTAGTTTTGCATGTTTCTCAAGGAGGAGGAAGAAACTTGAGCTGCTTACTCTTCATCTTGAAGAAGTTTGCAAGAATGTGATGTGCTGTGGTACTTTTGGATTTCAGTGCTCAGTATTTGTTTAATGCAGCTAGGAATTTTAGTTAAGAAGGATCATAGAAGGATTATCTGGTGCACTAAGCAGACATCAAGTGACTTCATAGTAGTCATAGAATCACCAAGGTTGGACAAGACCTCCCAAGATCATCTGGTCCAACTGTCCACCTATCATCAGTATTTTCAACTAAACCATGTCCCTAAGTACAACATCTAAATGTTTCTTCAGCACCTCCAGGGTCAGTGGCTCCACCACTTCCCTGAGCAGCCTGTTCCAGCGTCCAACCACTCTTTCAGAGAAGTATTTCCTAATGTCCAACTTGAATCTCCCCTGTTGCGACTTGAGTTCATTCCCTCTAGTCCCTCTAGTTAAACAGGAGAAGAAGCTGACTCCCGCCTTGCCACAATCTCCTTTCAGGTAGTTGTGGAGAGCCGTAAGGTTTCCCCTGAGCCTCCTCCAGACTAAATAATGCCAGTTCCCTCAGCTGCTCGTCATAAGGCTTGTGCTCCAAGCCCCTCCCCAGCCTCATTGCCCTTCTCTGAACACACTGCATGACCTCAATGTCTTTATCATAGTGAGGGACCCAAAATTGAATGCAGTACTTGAGGTGCAGCCTCACCTGCGCTGAGTACAGAGGATTGATCTCTTCTCTGCTCCTGCTGTAAACACTATTTCTGATGCAAGCCAGGATGCCATTGGCTTTCTTGGCCACCTGAGCACACTACTGGCTCATGTTCAACTGAGCGTTGACCAATACCCCCAGCTCTGTTTCCTCTACACAGTCTTCCAGCCACTCTGCCCCAAACCTGCAGCATTGCCTGGGGGCATTGTGACCAAAGTGCGGGACGCAGGGCTTGATCATGCTGAACTTCATCCTACTGGCCTCAGCTCAGTGATCCAGCCTGTCCAGGTCCCTCTGTAGGGCCTTCCTACCCCAGACACCCCTTCCAGCTCAGTGTCACCTGCAAACTTACTGAGGGTGTGCTCAATCCCGTCATCTCCAAGTCATCAATGAAAACATTGAACAGGACAGGTCCCAGTACGGACCCCTGGGGAACACCACTCGTGGCCAGTCACCATCTGGATTAAACTCCATTCATCACCACTCTCTGGGCCTGGCCATCCAGCCAATTCTTCACCCAGCAAAGTGTGTACCTGTCCAAGCCATGGGCTGCCAGCTTTTCTGGGAGAATACTGTGGGAGGCAGCGTAAAAGGCTTTGCTGAAGTCTAGGTAGACTGCGTCAACAGGCTTTCCCTCATCCACGAGGCATGTCACTCAGTCATAGAAGGAGATGAGGTTGGTAGAGCAGGACATGCCTTTCATGAACCCATGCTGGCTGGGCCATTACCCGGTTGTCCTGCGCGTGTCGTGTGATCTCTCTCAAGATGCTCTGCTCCATAACCTTTCCTGGCACTAAGGTCAGGCTGATAGGCCTGTAGTTCCTCAAATCCTCCTTGTGATGTTTTCTGTAGACGGGTGTCAAATTGGCAAGCCTCTAGTCCTCTGGAACTTCTCTGGTTGACCAGGAACACTGATAAATGATGGAAAGTGGCTTGGCAATCAACTCTGCCAGTTCCCTCAGCGCCCTTGGGTGGATCCCATCCAGCCCTATCGATGTGTGGCAGTCCAGGTGGAGTAGTAGGTCTCTGTTTCAACCTTGAGGTAGATTGAGGTAGAGTACCCCAAGGATAGGTGGTCTGACTTTTAAAGACAAATGCAAGGAAGACATTGATAAGCTCAGTCTTTTCCTTATCCTCAGTAGTCACGTACTCCTCTGCATCCAGTAAAGGATGGATATTCTCCTTAGTCCTCCTCTTAATGTTAGTATGTTTGTAAGAAAGCTTTTTGTTTTCTTTTACCCCAACAGCTAAGTTGAGTTCAAGCTGGGCTTTTGCCTTTCTAATTTTCTCCCTGCTCATCCTAACAAATCATTTGTACTCTCCTCAAATTGCCCATCCCTTCTTCTACAAGAGGTAAATTGTCTTTTTCTCCTGGAGCCTCAAGAAAAGCTCCCTGTTTATCCACGCCGGTCTTCTTTGCTGCCAGCTCATCTTGTGGCACAGGGGGATAGCCTGCTCCTGTGCATTTAAGACTTCTTTCTTCAGGAGCGACCAGCCTTCATGGACTCCTTTACCCTTTAGGACTGACTCCCTACCAGTGTCCTGAACAGTTCCTGGTCCACCCTCCAGAAGTCCAAAGTAGCAGTTTTGCTGCACCCCCCCTTCCTGTCTTCACCAAGAATCGAGAACTCTACCATTTTGTGGTCACTCTGTCCAAGACAGCTCCCCGACCTCCATGTTTCCCACCAGTCCTTTTCTATGAACAGCAGGTCTAGCGGGGCTCCTTCCCTGGTAGTCTCTCTTACCAGCTGTGTTAGGATGACATTTTACTTGAATTCCAAGGGTTAAGGCAGTGAATGTTCATGCATGCGTTTGTGCATATGTTTGACTAGAAACAGATTATGTTGCTATTATCAAAGTGTTTCTTTTTCATTTTAAATTCAGAACCTAGCTGAATCCTTCTATTTAGAACTGCATGCATAAGACTGGAAAAAATATAATAATTTGAAAAGGATTTATGTGTCTTACTGTGATTCATGTGCACTTTGTAGTCAGTAGCTTCAAAAATAGGTTGCTCTGATTAGCAGGGAAGCAGGTTCCTAGTAGTGTGATTGTTATTTTGTGCAGGTACTGTTTTTTGGTTGTTTTTTGTAAGTGTTCAGATCATGTAACGTTAGGAGATGTGTGATGCGTAATGCAAGTTCTGAATTTGTAAGTTCTAATTTTTTACTGACTCAGTTTCAATTAGCAGAGTTGCAGAAGTTGACGTGAAGAGAATGAGTAGGATAGCTGAAGAGTAGGCTTGTAAAATAATACAGTACTGTTTGTTACAGTACAGTTTTCACCTGGTACGTTTTTATTTTCTCAGGTCCTTAAACAACTACCTCCCAAAAAAGATCACATTGAATTATGTGCTATGTCTGAGAAACAAGAGCAGCTATACTGTGATCTCTTAAACAAGCTGAAGAAAACGATGAAGGGTAACGGTATACAATGGTCTCATTTCCTTTTGCTGGATTTTTTTTTCTAAGCTTAGATTTCTGTTGAGTGTGACTACGAAGTCTTTGCTGTGTAAAGATGTCTAATACTCATAAAGTGACTATATCCATTCTGGGATTTATTTTTAAATAGGTGGAATATTGAATATAAGGAATATTCCTTAAAACTAATGTTCTCCTGAGAGATAAAGATGCATCCAGATCTATGCTACTTCTGAATTTACCTTTTTTTTTTGTTGACAGAGAAAAACTCTGATATGGGAAATGCAATGATGCAACTTAGAAAAATGGCTAATCACCCTCTCTTACATCGTCAGTATTACACAGCTGACAAGCTCAAGACAATGTCCAGACTTATGCTCAAGGTAAGGTGATGAGATTCAGCAGCAGTCCTTAATTCCTCTGAATTTTTAATGTAACTTGGTTAGATTTTTATTGTCAGTCCCCGGATCAAAAGTGTGTCTTTGTAAATCTTAATTCATTGTTGCTGCTTTTTGTTTCTCTGCATCTATCCCATGCTGCAGCCAAGTTCTGTGTGTGTTTTAACACTCTGACTTCTAGATCAAATATTAAATGGAGAGAATAGTTCTGGGATTGCAGTCGTCATCTTTTCATTAGCCCCTCACCTTTTAACACCTCTTCTCTCCACACCAAAACTTAAAACCAAAGTACTTACGAAAAAGTCTCAGGAGGGCATCTGAGTTTACTAGTATTTGCTGAGTAGCAAGAAATCTGGGCTATATAGACCTAAAAATGGGGCACCTATGTATTGAAGTATTGGGGTTTTTTCTGTGATGTGTCTGGGGTTAATGCCTATGGAGTTTGGGAAAAATTGTTTCTTCTTTCTGAAGTGCAAACAAAAAAAGATCTTGGGACATACAGAAGGATGTACTCTGAGAAAGTTGCAGCTGGCTTTGAATATCTGTAGCTTTGTTAAAAATAAAGCCAGTCAGGGTTGGGTGGAAGGGAAGAAGTCATCCATTTTTATGAAGGATTTTTGTCCCTTTTTTTTATTCCTTCTCATACCATCGTGCTCTCCAGATGTGGCTTTTCTTTTCCTCTTTCTTCCAGGCATGACATCCCTCTACCCGCCCTACATCTTGGGCTGGGCTGGGCTTCCCATGTCTTCTACCATCTAACCAAGGATTGGATCTCCCTTTTAGGGAGTGTGTCTTCAGGGGAAGAGATCTGATACAGGGGCAAAAGATCGTAGGGCTTGATGGGAACTAGGTAATGGCTGTGGAGGTTGAGCATATACTTAGTTTTTGGTAGTGCAAATTCTTTTAAAACCTAACTTGCGAAGTAACAATTCTCTATTATAAACCTGGGGTTGCAGACTTCATCTTCTGTTGCTTGCATGAGCCATGCTCTGGCATTTGTCAGTGTCTAGTTGTGCTAGTTTTTGTTCTTACAGAAATTGTGGATGTAATTGTGTTTTTTCTTGTCTGTGTAGCAAGATTGTAGATGTATGATTGCATTATTTTCCTTCATTTTTACTAATAGGAGCCCACACATTGTGATGCTAATCCTGACCTTATCTTCGAAGATATGACAGTAATGACAGATTTTGAACTGCATTTGCTTTGTAAGCAATATTCTCATGTTGGTGACTTCAAGTTAGACATGGATCAGATTTTGGATTCAGGAAAGTTTAGAGTATTGGAACGTCTTCTATCTGACCTTAAAGAGAAGGTTTGTACTACAAGTGGTTGAAATGTCCTTTGCACATTTGTCTAATGGCTGGCTCCAAACAACTCACCATCTGGTTTCAAGCAACTGTATGTGCAACCCAGTTGCTTTTGGGTGGAGTACTACAGTGTGATTTAATGGGTGTGCAGTGCACTGCTTTTAATGTGTAGTCCTACTTTTGCACCTCACTCTATAGAGAACAAGATTACACAGTGAAAGTGAGCTTCCTCATTTTTCCAAGTGTTGAATATTCTATTCCAAGTTAACATAACAATTAGTAGGAAGGGACAGTATCACTTTCACAGCTTATAAGTGTTAAATCATCTGGCTTTCTTTTGGCCATTGAATAAGACTATTAATTTGGCTTAATACATGGTTGTTTTAACGTAAACGTAAGATGTCACTGTTTTGAGTTACGAACTCAAACTGGCCAATTCTGCAAATAAGAATGTAGCCTACTATTTCAACAGGGAGCTACTGCTCTGTATGATGGAAAACAGCTTAAATTTAACAGTTTTTAATGAAAATATTTTTGTAGATGTGTCATTCTTGCATTTTATTTGTGATTTCTGGGCTGCTTAATTGACCCAATTAAAAAATAACTAAAAAACTTCTGGCTCGAACTAAAGGTGGGTTAGTGCAACAGAAATACTGGACGTGTTTTACTAAAAGTCAGTCTGTGTCTTAGTAATTTCAGCTTAGTCTTTTAGTTTGGAAATCAGGGACTCTAAATAAAATCACTTTTTTAATGCAAATAATACGCTTGTCTAGGTCATCATCTAGAACTGAAGTGTTTTAAAACTTTCGTTCGCTTTGTTGTTTCTAGGGTGACAGAGTTGTATTGTTTAGCCAGTTTACAATGATGCTGGATATCTTGGAAGTTTTTCTAAAACACTGGCAACACAGATATATTAGGTTGGATGGAAAAACACAGATTTCTGACAGGTATGTGACTCTTGTTTGTTTTCTGAAGTCAGTTGAATGAACTGGATGTGCCACTTGCAGGGAGAATATGACTTAACCTTTGTTTTCCAGTATACAAAATTCTGTAGTTTCTAGGAATTGACTAGTAGGGGTTTAGTGCTGAATTTTAGATTGCCTTAATAAGGATGAGGCTGAAAGGTGAGTGTAAATGATCAGATAAATTATCATCTTAGCACATCCAATTGGAAAACTTTCACCTTTGTTGTAAATGGTGTTTTGATTTGTTTGTATGTCAGCATGACTTAACAAAAGCTCACCTGCAGATGTTTCCCATTCCATGGATTCTTTTTCAGAACTATTCTTTAAATAAGCAAGTTATTGGTGTGATGTTACTTCCCACTTGCAGCTGAAATCTCTACTCTTCTTTTACTTTTATGTGCAATTAGTGGAAGACAATCATGGATCTAAATTCTTTGCTTTCCTGTCACCTGTTTTGCCATACTTCAGTCCTCCCCGCCCTCCTCCACCAGCTTGTTCTTTGTATTCTGTGATAATAATCCAAGAGTTTTTTTCCAAACATCACTTCATTCTTTGCTGTCAGTCTTGACACAAGTATGTTCTGGTCACCTCTTAGAATTGTTACACCTTTTCCTTTATGCATAACATCTGCACTTTTGAGTTGCTTTGCTATACCACTGGCCTCTTCCTCAGAAGATCATAATCTTAACTTCTGTATTCAACTCTGAAGCAAGAGTTTTGTTCTTTTTTGTTTTCCAAGGCCTAATGCATGTGTTTCTGTCTTCTGTAGGATACATCTAATAGATGAGTTCAATACAGATATGGGTATATTTGTGTTCCTTCTGTCAACCAAAGCTGGTGGCTTGGGAATCAATCTGACCTCAGCAAATGTTGTTATTCTTCATGACATTGATTGCAATCCATACAATGATAAGCAGGCAGAAGATCGATGCCATAGAGTAGGTCAGACAAGGTAAGACTCCTTAATTATGATGTTTGTTTCTCTTGGAGGCAAATAGTTTGATTTAAAGATTCCATTTTAAGCAGATTTCTGTAAGCCATCTCTGGATTGCTAGGCAGCTAGGTAATTGCAATTGTCTTACAAATACAAGTTGTAGGTGGAACTAACCTTAACTGCATTCTACTCTTTCATTTTTCCACCATTTACATCTGTTCTTAGCACCAAAAATTTATATGAAGGCAGGTCTGAAGTCACTGGAACTGGTTGAAAAAGCTGTTTGTGCTCTTCCAAAGACTTCCAAGCTTTAAAGTGCCTCACTGTCTTGAAGAATGAATCAGTCATCTGCTTTATAGTCCTCAGTAAGGAATAAATTGTGAATGTGTTTAGTAAATGGTATTTCAGCTGCAGTATGGTACTGGGGAATGTTCCGTTGTTTCTATTAACATAAGTTTTTGAGACCGTACAGACAAAAACAAGTTTTCTGTCAATACGGAGCACAGGTGCCTCTGTTGTTTTTCCTCCTTGCTGTAAACCACTGCCCCTCAAGCAAAGGCATGGATCCTTTCCTTTTGCACTAATCCAAAGAAACTGTAAAGGTCCTATTTTGTGCTTTTCAGAGAAGTGAAAGTCATAAAGCTGATCAGTAAAGGGACTATTGAAGAATCCATGCTCAAAATCAACCAGCAGAAATTGAAGTTAGAGCAAGACATGACTGCAGCGGATTTGGGTAAGTCTCCTGCTAGTAGTGATGTCCCCTTTCGTGAGTTAAGGAGATCACTGCAGTATATGATACCAAAAAAACTGCACTTGTAATGAAGATGAGATAATTTTGTTTCACTTGAAACTAGAAAAATGTGTTGTGCCAGTTTACTTTTCAGTTTGGCAGGAAGTGTCCCTTGAATCTAACACGCAAACCAAATGCTTAAAAGTAGAAGATTGTGTACGGTTTTGGGATTCTAGACTTCTGTCAATTTATGTAAAATACTTATTGCTCTACTAATGTATGTGTTTATTCTTCAGGAGAAGAAGGGGCCATTCCAGCAGATATAGCTACGTTACTGAAAGCCTCATTAGGTCTCTAAAATGTAAATATGTGGAATTTAAGGAAGAAACGTAATGCTATACCCCCAAGGACTCGTATGTTATTGGTGACCATGAGTTTTATGAAGTTTTATAACTTTTTATAGTTTCTTCATTTTATTCCTCATGGTATTGACAATTTTTAACACTGGTAGCATTCTTTCGAAGCTTGAAAATATAAACAGTACAAGTCTACCAACATCAGATGTTGAAGAAACATTATTTTACAGGACATTTTTCAAAATGGGGACCTAAGTAGTAATTGTTATAATAAATCTGCTACTGCTTAAGATTTGTCAGTATTTTTGTAATTATTTCTACCTCCAGACATATATATATATAAACTGTCTGTTTCACTGGATTATGCTTGTAGATTTCTTTTATATGTGCCTTATTTGACAATGCTAAAGTCTGTTTCTGCTTGTTCTGGTTCATTTGATGTACTGTTCTGGTTTTGTATCAATTTGTTCAAATAAAACTCCATACGTTATCAAAATGTTCTCATGTTGTGGTTATTGGGAGAGGAGGGTTGAACTGGTAACTTGAATGCTACAAATCAAAGGCAGCTTCCAAACTATCCAAAATGCTCCATTTGACCTGACTTCTCTTTATCTTGTAGTAAACATTTACTAATATTTCGTTATATTCAAATAAAAGTTGTGTTAGAATGCAGTTTATGAAAATGGAAGTTCCTGCCTGTAGCAGAAATGTATGGAACACCTGGTGGGAAGGCAGGGCCAACCCAGGGGAGCTCAGGTGCATGCTATGTACCTGAGTGACCAGAAGGGGTGGAGCCAGGATCTACCCCTTCCCAGACCTCATTTAACAGTTGGCAGTGGGGGCAAGGGAATCTTGCTGGAGATCCCTGCATACCTGAAACCTTCTGAAGGTAAGCAGCTTCTTTCCTTTATTTCTGTGCCTGTGGCTGTTGCCTTTGAGCAAGTCCTCACTTGCTGCAGCCTAGGACCTTGCAGCTCTGCTGTCATTGCTGCACTCTCCTTTGCGTTACGCTGTCAAATTGAGTTCTCCACCCAGTTGTAATTTTTTGGTCAGTCCTTGGAGTAGACACCAGATCTGCAGTCTGACAGTTAAGTGCCCTAGTCTCAAAACCTATGTTACAGAATCACAGAACTGTAGGGATTGGAGGGGACCTCTAGAGATTGAGTCCAACCCCCCCTGCTAAAGCAGGTTCCCTACGGCAGGTTGTATAGGTAGGTGTGGAGGCAGATCTTGAATATATCTGTAGAAGGAGACTCCACAACCTCTCTGCGCAGCTTGTTGCAGTGCTCCATCACTCTGACAGTCAAGAAGTTCTTCCTTGTGTTAGTATGGAGCTTGCCGTGTTCCACTGTCTGCCCACTGCCCCTTTTTCTTTCATTGCTCACTACCAAAGAGTCCATCCCCACCAACTTGACTCTTGCACTTAAAATATTTAAGAACAGTGATGAGATTCCCCTCTCAGCCTTCTCCAGACTGGAGAGTCTCAGATCTCTCAGCCTTTCCTCATATGGGAGATGCTTCAGGCCCTTAATAGTGTTTGCTGCCAATGCTGGACTCTTTCTGGGAGATCCCTGCCTTTTGTTTTTAACTGGGGAGCCCAGAACTGGACACAGTATTCCATTCAGGGCATCACTAGAGCAGAGTAGAGAGGAAGGATAACTTTCCTTGACCTGGTGCTGGCCATGCTCTTTTTGATGAGCTCCAGGATACCTCTGGCCGCCTTGGCCACCAGGACACACTGCTGGCTCATGGCTAACCTGTTGTCCACCCGGAATCCTAGGTCCTACACAGAGTTCTTCTCTAGCAGGTCAGCCTCTGACCTGTATTGATGCACGTCTTGGTCTCTTACAAGTTTTGGTAAATCTTGGATTTGTTTGAGTGAAGTGAACAGCTTTAGTGTTGTTTGTGATGGGTGATTCTGAAATTCATAATCTGCTGATAAGGACATAATTTGAGGAGGTAGGAGAGGAGGATATCTATTTCCCTGGGCAGAGGAAAAGCTTGGAACTTGGTCTTTTACGCTCAGAGTAGCTATGGTTCAGGTGGTTGTTTTTTGGAACACAAGGGAAGTCAAACTACGGGAAAGTTCTTGTCACCCTTGTCCTCTGTTAAAGCTTCAGCTGCTGTATGCTTTGTTAGGAGCACAGAAGGTGACTGGTGACAGAGCACTGCCACAAGTTGCCCAGAGAGGTTATGGAGTCTCCTCCTTGGAGATCTTCAGAAGCCTCTTGGACATGGTCCTGGTGTCCCTGCTGGAGTAGGGGTGGGATCAGATGGACACAGAGGTCACTGCTAGCCTCAGTTACTTTGTGTCTCTGGTCTGACTTGCTGAAGAGGACAGTATATTGGAAGCTGAGGGAAGAAAAATAAGAGAAGCTACAACAAAGTATGGAAAGAATTGCAAGAGCAAGTGGAGATTGCATATCCATATCTACCTAAGACTGAACCTTGCTTCCTTTTCTGCCAATACACCTTTAGCTTCTGAACTGCTTAGTGATTGGTTTATGTCACTTTTATAGCTTAATAAAATAATACTCATTGGACTGGGGGCAGGGGGAGAGAGTAACTGTAAAGGGAAGCAATTTCCCAGCATTGTCCATTTTCAGCCCAGTCTGTAGTGGTTTATCCATTTAAAACATGCAACAGAGTCCTCTTATGAGTGCTTGTCTCCCATTGAGCTCGGGTAAACCTATCTCATCTATAACTGTCCCTGTTCTCAGCAGCTTCACAGACCTATTTTCCCCATTGTTGGAAGAACAAACCATTGGCATATTCCATTTATTTTCTTCTGAATTTAGTTTTCACCCCTGCCACTGTTGTTTGTTGCTTTTACTGGAGAGATGCTGATTAATTGAATGTTTTTTCAGTTGGTGTGCTTATAGCTGGTGCTAATGTGGGCAGTAGTTCAGCTGGGAAGCTGCATTTTTTGTAATGCCACAGCAGAAACTGCAGGAGGCTGAGAAAGTGTTGGAGAAACCTGACATCTTTTGAGAGTGAGTAGTTTTCGTCTGTGCTGCCTAGTGTCCATAATCCTCCCAAACACTTCCCCTCTCCTTTAACCTCGCTTCCTCCAGAAAGTCAACAATGAACACAAAGTATCATTGAGATTATATCTGTCCAGTAGTATTTATTATTTTTTTCTCCCTCTGAGGACCCACAGAACATGAGCTGTGTTTTTCAAACACTTTATTAGTGGTGAAGGGAATGCAGCTGGAACAGCACCTCTACGCAGGCTCTACTCTACTACATTCTGATTTGGTACTGCATACCCACCTGAAATTAATTTAAATGATTCTAAAATTAATAACTTATCACATTTGTAATGTGTAAAAACAAAAAAAAACAACCATGCATTTGTTTTTCTGCTGAGTAGCCAATCTACATTATTGTCTTTGGTCTTTTCTGGATCCAGGCCGCAATAGCGGGCAGTGCTTGAACTCTGTCCCTGAGAGCCAACAGCCTGGGGTACTTGTCTGCCAGGTCAGGTTTATAGGACAGAAGCGTTGTGCTGCACACATCCCAGTAGAAATCAGCCCATGTTACCTGGTGGAAAGAGAGAAAATGTTGTAAATTTTAATCGGTTATCTCAAAAAATTGGGACTACAAGTACTCTCTGCAAACAGCAAAGAAATCTCTGCAAAAATGAAGCATGAATTGATCTGGTTTGTGCTAAGTTTTGTTGTTGTTGTTTTAAGTTACCAAGATAGTAATTGTGCTGCAATGCATGGATTAACTTGAGTAAAAATTAGTTAAAAGAGGTCCTTGCTACTAAGATTGTTTTTTCTTTTTTTTTTTTAATATTATCTTATAAATTGAGCAGTGACTCTAAGCAGAGTTCTTAACTCATACCTCCTCTAACTAGTAAAAAAACATTTACAATGTCTTGTATCAACATCTTGAATGGAAATGCAGATCTATCCTGGTTTGCTTTCCTTTTCTGATGGTGTGAACAGTGTTCACCTTACAACGGAGCAACCAGTTGTGTATTGGTAAGAACAAAGAATTAAAAACAAATAATAATAATGACTTGTTTTTACAAGATTTCATGGGATAGCATGAAATCCATATTTTTTTAACTATAGTTAACACTTGCATTTCACTGGCAGTGTCATTGGAATGAGAGAAACCAAAATTATACTTACAGATTTCCCTACAAACCATTTGTTGTCCCCTAAGAAAGTGTCCAAATCTTTCAGCAGCTCAGGGGCTTTGTTGGTGAGGATGTCATTAAAAGCTTTCTCCTGGGAGAGGAACAGAACATGCACAGCAGTCAGGAAAACTGGATTCCTGAGGGTTTCTTAGGAATAAAGATGAGCAGGGAAAACTGGAAAAGGTGATAGATGGTCTGACCCAAGTAGAGTTGTCATGTTCCTCTTTGGTGGAAGGAATGTGTTAACATCCAAGTACAGATCAAGAAAGCAAACAGAGAAGTTATTTAAAATAAAGAAATGTGGAGGCAGCTGTATTCTCATTTGAGTACTTGCAAAGGGTTACTATGCAATGTAGGAAAGGTGAACTACCTGTGAAGTGTGTCAGCTGCCTGAAATGCTAAGCACTAGACTCAGCGAGCTGTGTCGCAATGCAGCTGGCTACCTGAAGGATGATGAGAGCTCCCACAGAGCAATGTGTGTGGTGACGCCACTCAATTACCTGTGATAAAGTGGCAGGAGCCCTGCCATAGATTTGGGAAGCTTTCATGGACGTTCCTCTTGTACCATCTCTCAAATCTACAGAATCCCATAAGCTCACTTCCCTGCTGTCAGTCAAGAGCTGGTCAATTATTTTTCCTTGCCAGTCCTCCTCACGTGTGCTATGAACCAGGGTTTTGATCTTTTGCTGGATTTATCTTTGGGCTTTCAAGTTAGCAGGTTGTACTCTGTTTTTCTTTATGCAACAGTGAGATTTGAGGTGCTTCATGGCTTTTGAAGCTGAAGCCTGGATGGGAGGATACCTCGCATGTTGGTGCATAAGAGTATAAGAGTAAGACTGCACAGTAGCAGTTCTCCACTAGCTGCTCCCCCAGTAGAAGGTTTTAAGACTGCGTGTAAAGGGCTAGCTGTTTCCTCGGGAGATAGCTGCTTTTCTCTTGTCACCTGAATGGAAATGATTGAGACTGCAACAGTTGTGGTCATCTGCCTGATCTTTTTGGCACAGTTTGAGCAGTTAATATGTGACCCAGTCACACATTTAACCAAGCCATTCAGGCTTGGTAAAGTAAGAATTGCTATATAGTAACAGAGTTGTTTCAACAGCTTTGAAATTCAGGTTGATGAAGAACATAAAATTTAGAAGCAGCAGCAGCCTAACCTAAAAAATACTGGCTGGAATACAACCTATACTTCTGCAGATCAGACTGAAGATTTGGCATCTCCTCCTGCTGTCTGCAAAGAGCTAGGTAACTCAGCAGAGGAGGCTGAGGGGAGGCCTCATGGCGGCCTACAGCTCCTCATGAGGGGAGCGGAGGGGCAACGCTGAGCTCTTCCCTGCTCTGAGAGCAACAGGACCCAGGGGAACAGCATGGAGCTGCATCACAGGAGGGTCAGGCTGGGCGATGGGAAAAGGCTTTTCACCTCTCCAGAAGGTGGTGGGCATGGAACAGGCTCCCCAGGGCAGTTGTCACGGCCTCAAGCTGCCAGAGCTCAAGGAGTGTTTGGACAACGCTCTCAGACATCTGTATGGTCTGATGTATGGGTGGTGCTGTGTGGAGCCAGGAGCTGGACTCCAAGATCCTTGTGGGTTCCTTCCAGCTCAGGATGTACTATGATTCTTTGAACTGAGTGCTATGACTGCAAGTCACAGCCACAAGCTTGCAATCCAGAAATGTCAGATTTGCAGCTGGTGCTGTAACATTCCTTTTTTTTTTTTTTTTTTTTTTTTTTTTTGTAATATTGCCACCCTCTGCAAAATATACAAAATAAATGAAATCTCGTTACCCCGTAAGTCTCCATCCTTTCTGTCCTTTTGCACATCGACCACAAGGTGGTAGCAGCGGACCCAGAGAGACCTGCTATTAGTGCCAGAAGTGCTACAGACTCCTGGAAATTTTCTAGACCTTTTGGCCCCCAAACAGTGCCAGGCAGCATACGTGCACACAGGCACATGAGGGTTGCCTGTGAGCACTGCTCTCTTTCACGTTGAGCACTGGAATTACGATCCAGGTCCTTGTTTCAGAGAAGTGCCTTGGGACATCTGGGGCACGCCCAGTGAGGGAGGAACTGGGAAGCAGCTCTGTGGCTGTCATACTCTTCTGCACTACTACACGAGCAATATTGTGCCTGTTTCTAAATGTTCAAAAACTGTGAGTCAACATTCCCTTGCCAAACCAGAGGGAAATTAGGAAATTCCACAAGCTCTCTAGGAAGCAAAGTAATCAGCATTTTTGTGTACTAAAACTTGAGACTTCAGATTTTCCCCTACCAGGTCTTGTATAATTTCATTGATTTTTATTAGTTTGTCAACATTTGGCCCTCCATGGTTTTTGTAATACAATATCCCACTCAGCCCAAAATATTTGGACAGGGAGAAGGTGGCTGCCCTGGTGGTTAATGATTAGAAGTGCTGCTGCATCACAACTTTCCTAAAAGGGCTGGGTCATCTGCTGAGGTCAGAACTATATGGAATATCTGCAACGCTGGCATTAACTCACTGCCCCTGAGTAACAAATCTGTAGGCTTGCATTTAAGGATGTGATGAGTGAGTCCTGGGAAACAGAGGGATACCAAAACTCCAAGTGCCCTAGGACTTGACCGTGACTGTGTTAAAATATCACAGCCACATATTACCATGGACACTGGTGTCTGCAGAAAACCCACACTGGGTGGTGGTGGGGCCAAGGGGTTGTGAAGTTATTGAAGTTTTATTAAATGTTAAAAAGAAACCAAGATGTAGGAATGCAAAAAGAAAATGGGATAGAGCTGTTAATCCTACTGAAATACCAGAAGCAGAAAGATTTGAGCTCTCTGTGACAGGGCACAGATATTACAGTGCTTGCTGGGATGAGAGTGCTCTTTGAAGAGCAGTTTGATGTATATGCATATGGTATCCTCAATTTAAGGTGAACTGGTGAAAGATGGGTAATGCTGACCTCATTGTTCCCACTATGGGGGGAAATCTTGTGGAGGTGGAAGGGGGAGGATGACCTTAACTCAGTTAGCTTGGAGGAAGAGCTGTGGAGGTCCTCCACCTTGGTGTGAGGTGAGATGATGGACCCAGATGTTGGCACGGGGCTTTTTCTGCAGAGGAAATGCTCAGGTAGGCATTCATATGGGTTATCTTTGTTTAGCTTAGTGGCTGTCTTACCCTCACATCCTGATTTTTCTCTGCCCAGGGGAACAGTGTCATGAAATCATCCATGGTGTCCACAATGGCATCAGCCAATGCCTGCTCCACTGGAGTCTGACCTGCCAGACCTGTCAGAAGCAAGCATAAGAGAGGTTAGGGACACCTCAGGAATGTTCGATACCCCAGAGGAAAGCTCTGTTCTTTGTGAACATTTCCATAAAAACATGTGCTATTCAGAGTATTTTGATACTAACAATATGCATTTGACTTCCTTACATCCTGGCATAATTTCACCTACCTTTGCTTTTTCCCCGTACAGCCTCATATAGCTCCCTGAAGTGCAAGTTTTTCTTTCCATCACCTGAACGCACTACCCATTTAAACCTTCTCATTACATACTGCTTACTTTTGATTACTTTGTCTGGTTAGCAAATCTGTTTTCCTCCCCTGCTGCTCTCTGGTTTGCCTGTGGTCGCCTCAGTATTACTTCTTTCCCTTGCTCTCTTTTCACAGACCTGTGTTCAGGCTTTCACCTTTGTGCAGAGCCAGGCCATCTTCTTCTTCCTCTGTTCTTTTAGACTCCTGTAAGTCATACGCCCTTCCTCTGTCAAGTCACTTCCCTGACTTACACCTTAAGCATTTGAAGGCAATGAATATGCGACTCCTTTTGGGCACCAAATTCTGTGAGCTTTCAGTAAAGAACTGTTTGTGATGGACACCCAGAAATGCCATTTCTTTATTTTAAAGGGTTACTGAAAATTGTCACTGGGAATTTTAAAAGGTTTTATTTTCCCCTTCCACTCGTGCTCTTTTTCTGATGCACTGACACATAAGCAGCATGGTCTGAATTTGCCAGGATTGGCCAGAAGGAAATTCCCATTGCAGTCTGATGGAAAAAGCCATGAGGGAATATCAAGTGGTAATTTCTGACTATAAAAGGAGCACGACTTCCAGTCAGCCTCCCAGCAGAAGATAGGCAGGAAGGTGGCGTGGGAGGGAGGAGGAATTTCTCATCGTTTTTCCCAGTCTTATATTGCCACGTAGATGCTCATCATCCTCTTCCCTGGTAATAGATCGTATCAGGGATGGAGGAAATAGGCAGTATTGCTCGACGTGTGAAAATACATTATGGTAGTGCCTTGAAGAATAACACTGTGAGCTTCTCACTGTTTCCTCAGCTGGAAAACATGGGATATCTGGAAGTGCTCTGAAAGGCAGGTCATGTCTCTCTGCTCAGAATACAAAAACAGTCTGACAGCACTTTGCTTCCCAGCCTGTTTTGCTTTGCTGACATGCAGCACATCACCAACACATCTGCTTTCAAGCAGACTCATTTTGCACATGAGTCTGAATGATAGCTACTGACCTAAAGCAAGCCCTGACTACTCTCTTTGATTACTTGCGTTACTAAAGAGCCTTATATCGTTTGGTCTAGCTGGCTGAGTGCTTTCATGGTGTGTAGTATTTAATGATGAGTGAAGTCACCGTCTGATCTAATCTCTTTGCCTGAGCAGAACTGTTGCCTACATCTTCTTTGGAGTGCTCTGTCTGCTGGCTGCAATCATCTCAAGTGCTTTCAAAAGCTCCTTACCTGGGCGCTTTCCAGTTCTCATGACAGCTCAGAGTGTAGCTGCATGGAAAACTACCCTGAGAGCCATTGGGTGGAGGGGAAGGAGGTTGCAGGTACACACCTTCTGTCATGTAGAGACAGAAGGGTAAGGTTTAGTGACTGTGGAAGTTGAACAAAAACCCAGGTGTTAGATGCAGAAGGGGATGCACTTGGTTGTAAAGGGGTTCATAGACTTTTATAATCATTTGAGCTGGAAGAGACCTTTAAAGGTCACCTACTCCAACTCTCCTGCAATGAATAGAGACATAGCCATAGCTAGAACAGTTTGCTCAGGATTATTTGTGAGGTTTCCTTTCAACATACTTAATGTACAAACGGGAAGCTCTGCCAAGTGATTTCAGCTGTGAACACCACGGCACATCGTGCTGCAGACTGTTACTTTGAGCCTCACTCTTTACTGTGGTTTGATTTTTATTCCCTATGTTCCATTTGAGTAGCTCTGTATTTTGCCCTAGGGCTTTGGTGACTCACAGAAGTCCTACTCCATGGTTGGGCTTGTCAAGCTGTTAGTTTCTTTCTGCTTTTGGCGGTGATTGGGTGTATTTTGTTCCAGAGCATTAAAAGTGAGCGCAGAACAGAGCAAGAAAGTTGTAAAATGAGTTACCTGATTCTCTGGCGAGGTATCTCGCAATTGCCAGGCTCTGGTGAATGATCACTCCATCAACTTCCAGAACAGGGACTTTGCCAAATGGGATAGCTTGGAGGGAAGAAAAGAATGAAATGAAATGAAGTCATTGTCCTTAACAGTGAGTTGCACTTTTGCCACTCTTGGAGGGAAAACTTTGTTATAGCACTTAGCAGGTTCACAGTATTTCTGTAGGGAGATGCTATAGACACAGACTAGAAAGAAAAGTCAGGTTAAGGAGAAACCACCTCACACTGCAAGAAGGCAGTTGTAGTGTAGAAACCAACTACCGCATTTCCTATTTCCTAGACTTGTGCTTTGAAGGCTGAATATGTCCCTAGATGTCCTGGATTCTTTACAGAGGGAGATTTTTCTTCAGAAGCTTATAGTTTCTTTTCTTCTCAGCTTTCTCCTCCCCAGGAAAGTGAATGCCAAGGCTGGGCAAAGTACTACTAAAGTCTTTGTAGTGCAGGGTCCAACTGGGGTATGAAATAGAAGATTGGGCAAAGACTGCAAAGATGCTTACTTGCTTGCTGTTGTTTTAAATTCAGCAGAATTCTCTGTATTTCAGAATTTATCTTATGACAAGACTTTCCACATGACAGTTCTCCAACAGAGATGGTATGAAAGCTTATCTCACTAGGAGACAAGTACAAGTTCATCTCACAACAAACCACAAATGGTAGGATATTCAAATCTATTTGACTAGGTTTGCATTCAAAAACAAAAAATCAGTCCTGGGGAAAAGGCCTTCAGACATTGAGCTTAGGTGAAGGCAGACTAAGCAGGCATGATAGATACCCGTGAGAATCTGTTCATTTAATAATATATTGTATGTGAAAACTTTGGTTTCTGTTATGCTGAATTTTGGTTGGCATGACAGCAAGTGGGGCTGGAACCTTGGAACAAAGCTGAATCTGAGAAAAATATGGGAAGCTGGAAAATCTGAGAAGCTAATGACTACAGGAGTCTTCAGTATGCTACGTGGCAGAGAATTAAAGGTATAGGAGGCTGTGGCTAGTAGGGAGGTAACACACTGCTCCCTCATCTA
Source organism: Numida meleagris (assembly GCF_002078875.1). Lineage (NCBI taxonomy): Eukaryota > Metazoa > Chordata > Aves > Galliformes > Numididae > Numida > Numida meleagris. The sequence goes on from NC_034412.1 coordinate 42,298,200, forward strand.
TTCCGGTTGCTACAAAAGTCTTTGCTGGCCTGTAATTCAGAAAGGCCAGCAGGGCTGTCCGATGGGGTGAGGGGTTTCTCTGACTGTTTAGTAGGAGCAGGGCTTCTCTGAATGCCACCACATGCAAGGCAATGTGAAACTGTCACCTTTAGGGTGATGTATACATTCTTCCTTTCGTCTGATGATCATTTTAGATAGATATGGCTTAGGTTGCATTCCTTGTTAACATAAGCTATGGAGGACAGAGGAATCTGTGCATCAGTTCAACTAACTTGGTGTGTTTAGTGATTTAACTCAATTTCTGTTGTTTCTGCAGGTTCCAAGGAGATGAGAAGTACATACGCTCAGCTACCCTTGAGGTGTACACCTTTCCACAAATGTTATTGACTTCTCTGCTTCTCCAAATCCTCTGCTGCCACTTGCTAAGAAAGTGCACACCAGATTTCAAATTTGATGGGATCTCCTGGTGAGTAATTTGGAACACTCTTTCTCCTAAAGTAGATGAGCAATGGAAGGAGAAAAATAATGAAATCTTATGCACTTTTCACCTGTTTATCAAAATAATAATAGTGTTGCCACATGGCTCTGTGGTTTAACATGCAGTATGTGAATTTCATGAGGCACAACACCTTAAATGTCAAATCTGTATCTGTAGAATTAATTTGGCAGCTGCACAGGACATGCAGGACTCCTGTGTGCAATTTTTCCTGCATCTGAGCAGAGAACCTTTCTTTCCCCAAGTTCAATGCACTGTGAGGCCAGGATACGTGTCGACATTGATGACTAGCAGAAGCAAGAGAGCTCAAAGAGGATCAACTATATTACTCCAGAGAGAAAGCGTGCAATGCTAGTTTGTACTGAAACAATAGTAACCTTTTCTCCTAGAAGACTTCATATTTTTATCATCCAGTGAGCAGCAAGGTCCTGGAAAGTCCACATATTACTTCACCTGTTTATCAAATACAGAGAGAAAAAGAACATTGCTGAATGCTAAACTGAAGAGCTTTCTGGTTGTGAAAATGAGAACAGACTTGGTTCAGCCATGGGCTAATAGTGCTGGGTGCCCTGAGCCCCAGTGTGTCCAAAGCTGCAGAGCCATGGAATGTATTTGCTCATACTGGATAGCAGTGCATCCATACTTCAAGGAAGTGTCCTTCCAGCACCCTAGCCCAAGAAGAGATCACATTGCAGAGCTTGGCAAGAGGGTAATAGATAAAGTGTAGTTCAGAAACAAAGAATGTTGCCTAGAAGGAGTTAATGGGATGCCTGCAGAGACCTGGTAGGAGTGCAGCAGTCTGATGCAGCTTTGGCTTGGTCAACATGAATCAGCCAGATTCTTTGGCAATAACTGCCAGAACACAGTGATGACAGTTCGGGTTGGGAAACTGTAATTGCTTAATCCAAAACTGAACAGACTACTTTCTAATGAGTTTACACTTGAGGGGAGAAGTCTGACAGCTGTAGTTTGACTGACGTTTCACTCTGATGCTCATTAAGAGGAAAATGAAAACCAGCTAGTTTGTTTGCTTGCTGAGAAGCCCTCTATCATGGCAAAAGGGGGGAAACATCTTACAGATGGCCAAGGAAGATGGGTGAAGATGTGACAGGCAGCTGTGTGGCAGTGTGCTAGTCATCTTCCATGTCCTGTTTCTCAGGGGTGTACCCATGTCTGGATTACTTTGTTTTTTTCCTGGTGTCCCACAGGATTCTAGGAAATGGCTTGAAAGCACCATTACTGCCTAGAAACAGTTTTCTTCTCAGCGCTGACCTGTTTTCATTAGAATCTGGTTATTTTTTTTCCCAGAAAAGAAACTGATTTTTAAAATGAAGTATACACTAATACAGCTGTTGCTTTGTGTGCACTGGAGATATTCATAATTGCGTGATTCATAAAGCAGTATAAAATTAATAAATCAGAGTAGATTTTATTGCACATTACCTCATGAATCTGAAAGATCCAAAAGGAATTGTTATTATGTTTTATAATGGGGCTTGGATTTTTTTTTTTTTTTTTTTTGTGCTAAGAGGCAGCATACTTGTTGTTATCATTACTAAGCAATGAAGTCTTTAAAGCGTAACAGATAGTAAATAAGACAGACTTTTTCCTTTTTTTTCTCTTCTAAATGTCATTTGATTATTTTTCTTTCTTACTAAGAGGAAGAAGTCTTTGTCGTTTGAATATAGATGTTTTTCTTGATGGTGCAGTGTCTGATATGACCATACACTGACCTTACCATGCTGGTTTCTTGTTGAGTATTGAATTACTGAGCTGTAAATGAGTGCAACTTCTGAGAGGTTTGAAGAAAGCCCATTTGTGTTGATCATTGTTAAAATATGTCAGTTCTTCAAAAATCTTTAGCTGCAGGGTGGGCTATCCTTACACACACGAAAGTATGGCAGATACCCAAGGAACAGTCAGAATGGAAAACATTTACAGTGCATTTTCTCCATATTGGAGGAGAAGGTATAATGGCTTATCAAGTTGGATATTCAGGCTGAAGAAGATTTTTTTTAGAAACTCTTTTTGCTTTTGAAGCATTAGTATCCAAAATTCATGAAGCAATGTCCACGTTCTTAGTACCATGCAGTGAAGTGTCACCTTGCTCTTATAACTTAAAAACTTCCATATTAATAAATTCACAGCATCATTAGGAGACTGCCTGTACATTCAAGTTTGAATGCTGTGGGCTGGAATATGTTCTCTGTGAGTACTGGAAATTTCCTTCTATGATTGGAAAAGAGGGGTTTGTGTTATATATTTCATTTCATTGTTGGGAAGGATGTAAGCATTCTTCTCACCAAATGACTGCCATTTGGTTGCAGGGTTTGCAAAAAAACCTCCATGTGTCCTCTGTAGACACCATACATGTAGCTTATTTCCCACATACAGATAACACAGCCAGGCTATCTACTCACAGACCTCAAGTTACAACATAAAACACTCAGTGCTATCCTTACACCATGGATGTGGTCTTCCATGGTTTCCTTTGAGCCTTCTCCAGTGCTTTTGGCCCTTGCTCTCCTCATTGACGTCATATGCTCAAGGAACCTCTGGAGTTCTATGAATACAATGTGTACATAAACACTACATTAAGACACTGTTGAATTTTCATCATCCATTTTTAGATCGTAGAATCATAGAATTGTTTGAGTTGGAAGGGACCCTTCAAGATTATCTTGTCCAGCTCCTCTATAACGAACAGGGTCATATCTACAGCTAGATCAGATTGCTCAGAGCCCCATCCAGCCTCACCTTGAATGTCTCCAAGGACAGAGCATCTGCCACCTCTCTAAGCAAAATTTTCTAGTGCTTCTCTATGTTTATTGTAAAAAAAAATTCCTTTTGTAAAAACTATTTCCTTATATCTAGTCTAAATCTCCCCTCTTTTAGTTTGAAATAATTTCCCTTGTCTTATCAGACAGACCCTGCTAAAGAGTCTTTCTTACAGCACCTCTTTATATACCGAACTTCCCTTTAGCTACTGATGAAAGGTAGAGTTCATGTAGCTCTAGGCGAACAAAGCACATAGGTAAGTTCCTGCTGTGCTCCTACCTTAAATAAGAAACTGAAAGAAGTGGCACATGCATCCAGAATATGAGAGGGATCTTATTCTCATTCTTGCAAAGAATGAGAATGAGAGAGAAAACATGAAAGAAGAGTTTAAAAAAAAAATGCATACTGAGTGGAGGTGCATGTCACTTTGCTCATTTTTCTTTAACCTTGATCAGTTATAGGGGACTACTTATGTCAGTTTATACCCTTGGGAGTAACATGGATGTTCTTTCCATGCTTTTCAAAACAGCATTTCAAATTGTTTTGCAGAAGTTTCAGCTCCCAGTTAATCAAATTCATTTTAAGAAAGAAAACTAGAGAAGTCTGCTACTGTCATCTTGGAAGCATCATTTCTCAGGCATGAGAAATTTCTCTTTTAGCATCCCCTCGTTTTCTTGTTTATCTGATGGAGAAGGCCCTGTGAAAGATTGTGTTGATTTACAGATTTCAAGTGAAAACTCCCTGAAAAACAGAACAGGTTTGTGTTTTTTTGTTTTTTTTTTTTTTAAGTATGCTGCTTGCAAAACTAAACCCGTGATTGTCTTTAAATTGAACTTGAATATGCAGATTTTTACTTTTCTTTTTATCCTGGTTATTCATTAGTTTTAGTATTGCATGCATTCAAGAAAACTTTGGCAGAGGCTGAGTGCAAGTCATCAGGTTGATCTACATCCTCTCTTCTCATTTCAGGAAGGATTCACTGAAGTATCTGCCTAGTGTTTAACACTGTATAATTTATTTTTATAGTTCAGTTTTGAATGTCTGTTGTGATTGGAGCCATGATGTTCATAGTCTCTGATGGATACTAAGCAGAGAGAATGCAGCCTGATGTGTGTTAAAAGCAAGGATGTCTGTATAAATTTCCTCCATCTCATGAAGTCCCCCAAGGGCTGTGACACGTACTGTCTTCTTGGAGTGCCTATGGCTTCTCTCTAAAGTGTTCAGAACTTCTTCTTGAGCAAGAAGAGCTCCTTGCCCAGCCTCCTGGGCATAGCCCAGTGGATAGTAACCATGTGGACCTGTTTCTCTATCAAGGACAGGGAGGGGTATTTTAACTCAGAGCTGAACAGATTCACTCAAGCTTGCCAGCTACGCTCTCACTTATGCTTCCTCAGCTACTGAGGAGCCCCTACAAAGATACAGTCTTCTAATTTTCTCCTTCCCTTAGTTCTTTGATCCTTCTCCACTCATCTTTGCTTCTTCATTATTCTCATTATCATCTCTGTTCCTTCCTCCCCACAATCATCCTGGCTTGCCTCAGTTTCGCTCCCAGATGTTCAGTTTAGGTACTCATATTTCCTGTGACTGATACTTGCTAACAGACCTGCTCCTCCTCATGCGTCCTCCTGACTATAGTTAAATTTTCCATAGTCTTAATGCTAAGCAGACCATACTTAAGTAGTTGAATGTTCCTCCAAACCTGAATAATGGTGCAATCAGGCAGCTGAGACTGGCATCATCCCAAGGTATTTCAATTGGTTAAAGATGGGGGAAAATAAACATTACAGCTATGCTTCTTACTGCCTTTCCTTGTCAAAATGAATTCTTCTTTGACTTGAAAATGGTCCATCACTATTTTCCTTTCCATTAATATTTAAATTGGATCACGAGAAACGCATATGTCAGAAACTTTGCATCTTCCAATACAAGTGTACAGAATATTTTTTTTTTGTAAGGCTGGCAGGGGGGCAAGGCCCCTGGGAAGTGATTGGGATAGAGCTGGAGGCATCCAGCACCTGTACCTCCTAGAAATGTATGACTAGGATGGTGCTGTGCTCCAACTTCAGTCCAGCTTTAGTGCTGCTGCTATTACAACTCAGATTTTCTGTGAAAGCCATTGCTAAGCCCTATCTTTGAGTAAAAGATCATTATTGTGTATAATTCTAGCTAGATCTATGTAGCAGCATGTCATTTAGGAAACAGGACAGGTACTCCCCCAAAAAATCTTTATCTGCTGTCAAGCGTCTATAAAGATTTATCTATTGGAAATATTTTCAGTACAATAATTAGTCTGTTGGGTTTCCTGAGGACCTTTCAGGAACTGTTCCACCTCCTAAACAGCTTATGGGGTGTTTACAGCTATCAGCGCAATTAAAGCATCCTTTGCTATGACTAAAAAGTCTGTGTAATTGCCATTGCATCAAATTCCTTGAATGAGGCACAGAACAGTGGCTGTTACTGCACGCTAACCCAGTGTCTCAAGAGGATGTTAACTTAGAACATTATTGCAGTAGCTTCTAAGCTATATTGTGCCTTTTGTTGGTGCAATAATACTTCATTTTTCTTTTGACAGGAGCCTATTATGTGATAAAACCGATCTTAAGACAGAGTATTACATGATTGCAAATAGTTCTCGAATTGACTAAAGTTTAAATATGGCATATTCAAGTTAAAGCAAATGTAAAATTGAGTTTGTTTATTTATTTTGACAATTGACTTTATGTAGAGTGAAGGGTCATTTAAAGCTGCTTCTTGATCTTCAGCTGTTTTATTCAAGTCTGTGCTAAAGCTGTTCAACTCACTTAGTACTTTCTTTGACTTGTTCATTTTCAAAATACAATTTTTGCCTGAAATCAGCACATAAGAAGTGTTGAGTTACAGAAAATGTATATTTAGAATATGTAAGACAAATGACGCATGTTTTTAACTTTATAAATTTATTCCTTCTTCTCTACAAAATAAACTCCCACCTCTTGGGTGTAAACAGAATCAAGTGAGACAGTGTTTCTAGGCACAAGAAGTTACTTAGTTGCCTGAACATGCTGAAAGGACCAGCTTGCTGGGGTAGCCACTTAAAAATGCCAAAACAAACAACAAAAAAGCATAACACTCTTCTGTCTAGTCCAGAATTAGACTTGCAGCAGCTGCGAGTCTGCTTTCTAAATGACGTTTCTGCACATTAATCTCACCATAGACATTTTCTATGTTGCTTTCAATTTCCTTTCTTCAGAACAGTGGCAGTATTTTCTGTTTTATATGGGATGATGATTTGGGCGGCAGGGTGGTATCTGTTGTGAAACCATACCTTAATTTTTTGGTAACTGATGAAACAAACTCTTCCTCTATGCGGATAATTTGTGCTCTTAGAAAAACTTAAATACTTTGATTTGTTCCCTTGAATCATGAAGAGACTGTTCTTATCCAAACTTGTTAAGAGAACAATTTCTGCTTCCTTAACTGTTTTTTTCCTAATTTATTGTACTTCAGGTTTTGCAGTAAGCACACCTACACTGTACTTGCAGACTCTGCAGTCAAAAGTAGTTTTAGATCTATCAAAGTCAAGTGGGTGACTGCAAACATACCTTACTGTGTGCAAGTGTACATAGCATTTTTACTGTGTGTTATTTCTTAACCTCACTTAAATATACAATAATGCAATTAGTTCAATGATTTCGGCCAATTTTAATGATTTTTGAGGGTTACAAAATAAGCAGTGTACCAAGTTGTTATTATTTTAGCTGTGATTACATCAAAAGTAGCTGTAATTCTCCTTAATATTTTAGCACCCTTTTGTTTTCACCATGCTGAGATTGACTGGAATCTGCTACTTTACTCCCATAAGAGCAGAAGTTAGACACGGTACAGGCAAAATGGGAAAAATATTCCTGATCTTCATTAGAAGTCACCTCTAGAAATGTCTAGAAATGACAGCAGTGAGATCTGCCGGCAGAGAGAACTATGCCTGTGTGTGTTCAGTGGGTTGTAGGGATCCCCTCATTTCATATGTAGTGTTCAACAAAGCAGTAACTGAACATTTTGGCAAGGGCCCTGTAACCCAGTTTCCTAAGGACTGGTGCTTTTTCAGATGGCTGCTCCCTCTTCAATATGATCCTCCATGGAGGGAGCTGAGGCGCATTTTGAAAATTCAGCCCAGTAGAGAATCCAAATGGCTTATGTTATGTTGTTGTAGTGTTAAGACACACAAATCCAATACAACCTAGCTGAGAGGCATTTTTTGCTAAGTCATGGTATGCTCAGCGTTTCAGCACCTGAGGGCAGATCTGGACAGTGACCCTTGATCATGTACAGTGTGAGGCTGTTAACATCCAAGCCCCATTGCTACCTTTTATCTAGAGCTTAGCTTAATGATTTGCCTGTGGCAGATAATTTGTCTGGAAATACCATGAGTGAGTAAATATTGCTTTGCAGAAGAGGAGGATGTGGTAGTCATCTACTGGTTGATCTCCAGGCAATTTCCTTAGCAATGTTAATTTGTTTTGCACGCAGAACAAGATATCTTAACTCTAGTTTTAGTTGATAAACTTCTGAACTTGAAAACTGACTGCAGTGCAAACACCACTGGTGGCAAAGGCCACTGTTACATAGGTATTTGAGCTAGGTACGATTCAGTGAGCCTTCCAGAAGCAAGAGATACAACAGCACTTTCTGACGTGCCGCCAACTATTTCTTCACATGAGAAATCTTTCCTGGTCAATTAGCATGATCCATTCAAGTTCCCATTGGCTGACTGAACAGAAGCAAAGCCTGAAATTTTTAAACGAGCATAAATTTTGCACAGATCATAGAATCACCAAGGTTGGAAAAGGCCTCCAAGACCAACCATCCACCTACCACCAATATTTCCCCACTAAACCGTGTCCCTTAGTACAACATCTAAACATTTCCTGAACACCTGCAGGGACAGTGACTAAACCACCTCCCTGGGCAGCCCATTCCAGTGCCTGACTAATCTTTCGGGGAAGAAATTTTTCCTAACATCCAACTTGAACCTCAATGAGAGATGCAGCACCTTGACCTTGGCTGACAGACTGCTGTTTGAACAGCTTTTCCTAAGGTGCAAATGTCTCTATTGCCTGCAAGTCACTATGTTTGCTTTATCTTTTTTAATTTGTCTTATTGAAATTCTAGAATTTTGTATACTGAACTTATGTGTTGCTAATATTGTCTGAACTTTGTTTTGGGACAGAAGTTGATGTGTGCATCTGAATATGTGCACACCTAAATACGAAAAAATCTTATGGAGTTATTTCCTCAATTCATCTGAATTCTCAATATTGCCTTTAGCTTCTGCTTCACTTCCCTGAGTGGAGAAATAGCCTGTGCCACAGGGTCAGCAAGCTATAAGATCTTAAAAAAATAGGATACCAAAGTCTGTCACTGACATGCCTCTTTGTGGGATGTTAGCCAATGTTTTTTACACTCAAGCAGCTCGGTTGGCTTCATCTATCACTGGGAAAACAGCAGTGCTTGCCTATTTGCCATTCAACTCACTGAGTACATTTTGGGAAAGAGAGAAACCTAACTGCACCCTACAAGAATTTGATAACCCACCGACTGGGCCTATTAAATGGTGTGAAAACTTACCAAGAAATATTGCAGTGTTCATTAGTTGTATATTTTCCCTACATTTAAGATGTTATTCTTTCTTCTGTATCTTAAAAGTTTCATAGACTATGTACAAAACATAGGCCAAATCCATGAAATGAAGTCATAAATATCTCAGATTTAATCTCCCCACTCTCTTTATTTGAACTCAGTTTCATTTGAACTGAGGTTAATATAATGAGCAGATGTAACATACAGGTTCAATAACTCAAAGGATGTTTCTTTAACTTAAAAACACATGAAATTGAGCATTGTAGCCTACAGCATACTCTCAGAAGTCTGGGAAGGGCTGTGCTGTTCTTGGGAACAACAACACAGTGGCATCTCTTTTGATCTTTTTTTTCTCTCCTCTTTAAATAATCTGATTTCTTTCATTTTTTTTTTTTCTCATCACTTTCTCTCTTTGAAGACTTTTCTTGTTGCAAAAGGGTGTCCATGGCAGTCGTTTTCCAACCTGGCTTTCTAAAACTGGAGTGAAGGCTGCAGTGTGGTCTTTGAGACCAACTGTAAAGAACCCAGGAAGATGAACGTATGTTTAGTCAGCATTAGGCAGGTACTAGTCAAACCAAATTGGTTAGGAGTAAAAGCTCATTCGAATGACCACAGGTAAGTCATTTTAGAGTGCTTGAAGATTTGTGTTTGGAATTCTGTGAGAGCATCAGGAATGCTATTTTGGCCATCTTAGATCTAGGCAATAAAACTCCCATATCCTTAATTAAAGCCAAGATTGAATGTGCTTCTGGTTATGAAACACAAAGGTACCTCCAAAATTGTTTTGCATTTTGACATCATTTCTAGTGGAGATTTGGATATAAGAATCTGCACTACTTACTTGGTTTAATTTTGGGCCAGTCCGCTCCTTCCAACCTGTGGTCTTCATACTTTATGCCTGAATAGGCGAACAGGTAGCGACTGATTTCTGCTCTTCCTCGCAGATTGAAGTACGTCAGCTTGTACTGGGGCATGCTGGGTCCCTGAAAGGGAATTCTCTGAGTTACTTGAAACATGAGCAACAAACATCTTAGCAAAGCACAACCTATGCTTGTTAATGAAATGTGCTTGTACAATGCAAAAGATGTATTGCACTGAGCCATGATGTGTTGTATACTGCAATCATTGCATTAGTCATTTTGTTCCGCATTTGTCAGACACAATATTCAGAAATGGGCAACTGCATTTCAACCTGAAATTGCTCCTTAGATATCTCCAGAAAGATGACTTGATTTTTTCAGTTACTAATAACTCTCAGCCTAGGCTTACTTCTGTTGCTAGTTCAAGCTCAGGCCATTTCTATGAAGTGTTTGATCAGAGTGCACATTTAAAACCATATACTGAAACAGGAAATAGATGCTTTGCTGAGCAGATGTTTTGTTCAAGCTTGCCCTGCTCACCTCAACTGCTCATGGAGATCTTCATTCAAGACAAAATCAGGCAAATTGGCAAAGTGTTGAAATTTGATTCATTAGCTGTTATTACCCTAGCTGCATGCAGAACTGACCTGAGCAAAATTTTCTGTGGCAGTTATTACACACTGTGATTTTAAGAAAATTGGCATCAAATTCTTGCAAGTCCTTGTTTAGAACCAAAAGAAAACTTAAAAAGCTTTGTTGGGTTTTCAAGTGAATTTCTTCTTTCAGTGCTAGTTTGGAGTCACATTGCAGGATACTTCAATTTGATCCTCAGTGTAACATGCAACAGTAGAAAATGGTTATCAGCTGGATTGTACAGTGAGGATGGTTCAGGAAAGGTGGTTAGACAAGGTCCCTTTAAACTAAAAATAAGCTTTTAAACTCCGTGCATGTGGCGCTAAAGTGCACTATATGAGATGACTATGGGCTCAGCTAAGGTTTAAATGTACTGGCTAAAGGAAATTAAAACTACCACCCACGTGTGTCTCTAACACATAATTCTTTCACTGAGAATGTTTCAGCCTTAAAGTAGATCTTACATGCCATTTATCATCCTTTTGATATACATCAGGCTCAGAGTGTTATCAATGAAACATGCAACATAGATAATTTCCATTGCGCCAGTAAAGAAAGAGAAGTTTTTTGTGACTAAGTGCTAATAAATGGCCTTGCAAGAGAAATGACCTCCTATTTAGTCATCTGGCCTTGGAAAACATGTGTCTGAAAGCAGATGTATCACCAGCTTTTACTTCAGAGGGAGAAGTTCTTTATTCAGGAAAATGGGAAACTTGCATTTCAGTCACATTGAAGTCAGCAAACTGCATTTGCAACTTTCTCCTCAGAAGTAAAACCATCTACTTTCCATAATAAGAGTAGTAAAGGAAAACAAAAAGAATTCCGAATGGGCACAGTGGAAACTGTTTAATTCCCCATGAAAGACACCTCCTGCAGCACACAGCTGGGTCAGAAAAGCTCATCATCCAAGGGAGGTGTTTGAAAGGTGCCAGCTGGGATGGGAAGCAACCATAGCCACCAGGGGATACAGGTGGAGATATCTACAGGTTCTTCAGAACAAAGGTATAACTGCTGTTGTGTTTAAAGTCAAGAAAGTGTTTTGCTGTTGTTTTTATTTGTGTTGTAGAAAAGATGGAAGCTGTATGTAAAATAAGCTATGTGAGTTGTGCCATTAGTTTTCTAGATGTATTACTGGAAAATGTATTTGTCTGTGCAATGAGTGTCAGAAGTGTAACATGAGAGGATGAGATTAGAGGGTGTTCTTTTTTATTTTAATTTTTCTGCTTTTGATTTTGGGTAGTCATTTGAGAGGGAAGAACAATATATTTTTTTTTTTAAGCACATGTTCTCTGAGGTCCAAATTAGACATGGGAGGGGAGAAAAAGGCAGAAGAAGGAACTAAATCAAAAAAAACATTGCTTGTTCTAATTGTTATATAAGCATAGGAGAAAAGTACTAATTCAACCTCCATTTGTAGAGGATGTGACCTTCAGCATGCTAAGCCCATGTAACTGTCTGTTTTGTTCTCCAGGGGTGTCTACAAAGCTCTTTTAATATCAAGTCTAGTGCTGTGGACTACCTCCCACCTGTAGCCTGAGTGTCTTGGCTGCCCTGAGCCTTCATTAGCAGAAAGTTACCAGCAGTTGGGAGGCACTGAAAAGAACAAGGGTAGAAGGCTTAACGTATGGTCCTGTACGCAGACCGGGCTATGGATAAGTGAAGCAGAATACTTTTTGTGGTAAGCATCTTGAAGCAGTCTGATCTATATCACAAGAGAACTCTATGCATAGAAGAGAAAGCTGAGTATCAGCAGGAGCAGTGAGATGATGTAAAGAAATGAGAGTTCTGGCAGAATACCAGAAAGTATTTCTGAGAGTTGTAGTAGGCTGTGGAATGTTTTAGTCTATCAAGGAAGTAGTGGAAACTATTGTTTCAAGTGTTTAAAGCAAAGCTAAACAAATTTCTAATAAATATGCTGCAAGGAGTAATCAAGTATTTGCAGTGCTGATGCACTTTTAAACTTCTGTTTTTTTTCCATCTGTGAACAACAACAAAGTAACCCTACGAGGAGTTTACCAAAAAATGCGTGACATCTTAGAAGTCTCTATAGTTTCGTCGTAAGCATGTTTTTGTAAATGTTTGTAGTTTTTATTTCTTATTTATATTCGTTGTGAAATGTCAGGAGTAGCACTTCCTAAACAATTCCACGTAGATTTCTTAAATGAAAGAAAAGATTGTGTTCCGAAAACCTTTTTGCCAAACATTGAAAGAAAGATAGTCATGTTTCCTCTTATCCTCTTCTACTTCATTCTCCCGTCTTGTTTTGTTTTTGGAACAAATTGAAAACTAGTTTTAAGAAAATTATTCCAACTGATTGAAAAATGTCAGCTCTAAGAAAAGTAAATATTGAAAAAATAACTTTATGTAAAATGAAGCCTTGGAGGGAGTGGATCTTAATGTCCACTTAAAAGCTTGCAGCCACCTGCTTAGTGCTGTAAGTTCTGTTCAGGTAAGTCATAAGACAAGTGTGTATAAATGCAGATGGGAGTATCTAATTTCCACTGATAAATCTGTCTTCTAAGAAGTGTTTGTTTTGATATTTTTTTCTTGGCTGTTTGTTTTTTCTTATTTTTCAATTTCTTAAGCCATGAATATAGCTGAAAATGGTGAAAACTGGTCCATGGCTGGTACCAGTGATGCATGGATCTGTGCAGGCCATCTTGGTCTCATCTCACCCCAGCTATGTGTAGGGGGGGACATCCTCCATATAACTCATCCATCAAAATGCAGGTTGGAGTTACAAGCTTCTTAGGCATCTTACAACAAATTTCAAGTAATTCAAGTCAATTATATGTCTCTATGGGGAAACTGTGTTACCTGATGAGTTAGGAGTCTTTTCTTTTCCAGTTGTAAGCAGGACTGAGCAGACAATTTGCAAACTTCAAAAAAGATTGAAGTTTAAAAGCTTAGAAGGAATCAGCATCGTTATCTAAGAACTAAGATGCTGGGTTTCAGAGAGAGCTACAACAGAAAAGAAGAATTACCGACAGATTACAAACCATACAAAGAAACCTGAAGGATGCAGAAGTGAGCAGTTCTGTGTCTGCAAGATGTGCAATGCTTTTGCCTGTCCTCAGTGACAGTGTAGGTCCTTGTGTGTCCACCTCCATTTCTAATTCACAAGAGCACAGCATGCATTCTGCTGGTATGACACACCCTCATGCAGAGACCTGGTGTGCTCTGTCCAGCTAAACTGAGGAATGCTGGCCTTTGTAGAGGTGTTTCATTACATTTCTTGAAAATCCAGCGTTCAAAGTAATGCAAACAAATATTCCTCAATCTCCTTTCATTGTACTTTGCACTGTGAAAAAGTAAGGGTTTTCTTTCCTATAATATATAGGCTTTGATTCCATCACTGTTCGAAGACTTTTAAAAGCTAAGCTTTTCTCTCCAGCAAGCAAGGGCAGAAGTGTTGATCTGAGGTTTATCAGTGTATCTCTACACACCAAGCTGTCGGCCTGGAAGAGGTGATGCATTGCTTCATACATATATTTGTCTATTATGGGGGCTCTTCAGGGTTCAGCAGCCAAGACCTCACTGGGCACGGGTGGCTGCGTGTGAGTAAGTCTGAACCATTAGTGATGAAACAAAAATAAGGTTGGGTCCTGGCATCTGCCTGAGGGGAAATCTATGTCTGTTGAAGGGCATGAGAAGGTAACATGGAGCCATCTGTGGCAAGGAAGGTGAAAAACTTCCCCTGAAGGCAAGTGAGCTAGTGGATGGGTACCTCTGTTTATTTTACAATAGGGCACAAAAGATTCTTAAGTCTACAGGTATCTTTCTGCTAAGAAGTATCCTGCCTTATGAAGTGGAAAACAGAGATCGTGCCCTCCCTAAGCAGTATTGTATTTGAAAACTGAAAGCCTGGAAGAGTTGGTGGTAGTGGTTTTTTTTGTTGTTGTTGTTGTTGTTGTTTTTTTTTTTTAATATTCTGCTTTTAAAGGAGTTGGCATTTCTTTGCAATGTTTGAACAAATCTGGTCTGGAAAATAGATGAGTAGGTCTGAAATAAATACAGATCTAACAGCCTGATTTGCGTGTCCTACCAGAGAGAGAGTACCGCAATTTCAACTAGTTCATATGCTTACTCACTTGTGTATTTCTGTGATACCCAGGATGCAGCTTAACCCTTCTAACTCCTGGCAGCTGAACCTCTTGCATTGAAAACTATTTGTTTGTCTCAGCTGCTAGGCAAAATGGTACTAATACCGCTTAGGAAATTGAATATAGAAAAGAAAAGGAGAGAAGCTGACTCTGTTTTTCTTCAGACAGACGCATTAAAAGAGAGGTTTTTCTTAGGTTACTTTGTCAGAAGTTACCTATCCAAGTGGAAGCATTAATTGTTAGTTTTAATGCTTAGGAGCTGGGAAGAGCTGTGTTTCTTTATGAAGCATATAAAAAGATTTTAACCAGAAAAGGCACTCTCTGTGTCTCATTTCACCTGTGAAACACTAACAATATTAAGTTCAGTTTTGCCTACCTTGCTGACTGTCCTCTGACATGGAGATACCTCATCTGTCTAGAGAGGACTAAAGCAGCTTTCTCCCCCAGTTTTTGGAACAGTTCCCTTTCTGAGTTAGTTTTCCTGCCACTTCAATGAGAAGTGGCAGACGCTTCCATGACACATGCTGTGCTTTGGCAGGAGAAACCTAAAGAGCCTTGCAAGCCTTCTGCAAATTGGGCCAGCCTCTCAAGCCCTGTGTATGGTACTAAAAGAAATCTGAGCTGATAATGACCTGGGTTTTGGCTGAAGTTGAGAGACTGCAGAATCTTGGCTTCAAAGTCCTATTGGAAGAATCTAGATGGACCTCTTTCAACATACTGCTAGAAGGAAAAACACTCATTTTCCACAGAACATAAAATATGTCCTTTTTTTTTTTTTTTCAACAATGAACTCCTATGTTTAACACCCAGTAAAAAATGTTGGAGGCTAAAGGGACATTTTTAGTTTTGGAAAATTACAAAAGAAAAAAAACCAACTATTTCTTCTCCTCCAAAATATATTAATTCTTCTTTAGTGAAGAAAGTAAGAAAATTTCCATCCTTCTTTTGGAGAAGGATGCATGGAGAATATTAGCAGATTCACTGGAAGACCTGCGCAGTCTCCTATTAAAGATTTCACCAGTGGTCTTTGTTTTTATATGGTAAAATGATAAACTTTGAGTAATTCTGTTTAACTGCTGTCGGCTCCATTTGACATAAACTGACTTTCTGAAAGCAATTGTCTCTTCCCACTCCTCCCATTTACAGGAAGTAAACATTTTAATTTGATTTTTTTTTTCTCTATGCCAGATAGTAATCTGGACATTGAAGAGGAAAATTAAAAAAAAAAAACAAGTGCACCCTCCCTTCTGCTTAATGCGCAAACCATCTGAAGTAAATGTTTATGCAATTTGATGTAGGACTGAGTTCTGAAACAACAAATCCCAAATGTAATAGTTACAGCATGATACTCTTTAGCTTGGTTTTCAAGATTAGATATATACACAGCTATAAGTATATATATATTTTTAATGGACTTTTGTGTGCTGTTATCCAGTGCATTTGTTACTTGCAACCCGTAGTGGAATGAGTCTTCTGATGTGAGAAGAGTCCTTAAGATGTTGCTGGCTATACATTAATGATATATTCAATCACCTGAAGTTATAACCGTAAATATTTTAGGAATTGCTAAATACCAAATAGATCTTTACAAATATGATCTGTACTTATGGGGAGCACCTTTTTTGGTGGCGAAATTGGCCTTTCTATATGTGGAACTGCCCACAGAGTCTCTACGTAAAAAGTAGGGAAGCAGCATTGCCTTGGAATTTAAAGGGTGCCTTTTCCTCTTATTTCCTTCCTAATGCATTCTCAGTGCCCCGTTCTCCTAAAGCTTGCCCTGTATCCATCACTGTCCTTGGGAATAATTCCTGTTAGTTGCAGCAGGCCATGGGTCAGTCTCTAGCCTGGAATATGAAAGTCAGTGAGAGGTGAAGGAGGAATCGAACAGGTTTGGGTCCTAACTCTATTCCGTGCTAGGTTTTTGTTGGAGTCAAAGCAAGTGTTGGATGAAAGAATGGTTCTGTACATCCAAGTGCATGCTTAATTCCATGTGAGTAGCTAGATGTGAATCTTGTGCATTCACATGATCTTTTCTGAGTCAACCACCATGGTGGTGATCTGCTCAGAATGGCAATGGGACAGGGCTTCTCAGTCTGCTTTGTCAGGCTCCTTGTTTTAGAACCTGAGCATCTGTGACAACTTTGCTTTCTGTCTGACCCTCAGATTTTTGATTTTTTTTTTTTTAATTCCTCGGTCCCTCTTTTATGTAAATAAATATTAAAATTGTTTTGTACAGCCTCTCAGGCTGTACAAAATGTAATGAGTTTCAAATGAGTGTAAATTGGACACCTGAGACCAAGGGATACGGAGTAATAAAATTGCAAGTGGAGAAATGTCAGGAAGTATTCAGACAAGGGAGTGGCAAGATAATTTCTCATGAGAGACTATTTAAGTCTTACTTCCTCCTCGAATGTTTAAAAATTCCCTGGAGTGTTTTATGGTAGAACAGAAGTCTAAATAATCATAATTCTTGCCAACACCAGTCATGCTTGTAAAATTTGTGCGTTGCAGTCTCTGTAGTCTTCAGACAAACCAGCACCCTCTCTTTTTCTCCCCATAAAACAAAGAGGATAGCTGCAAGTCACTGCTGTGTCTTAAGTGCATTAGTCAGCTCTCCAAAGGTGGCTGCTGGTTCTGCCAGGGGAATTCATGTCCTTGTCCTGAATGCTCAAACTCATTCAACACCGTAACTTTGTAACGGTTGTCTTTGCCATCTAGTGTATTTCCTTAGATGTGGGGAAAAAATAGCTTTTTTTTTTTTTTTTTCTTCCCTTATATACCAGCTACTCCAGCTCTTTGTCTGGACTAGTCTAAACTGCTTTGTTCTTCAGCTGCCACCTGTTGTGAATCTGCAGCACGACTAGCCAAAGTCAAACAGCACTGCAGACATTAAATAAATAAATAAATTATGTAGATATTCAGGAGAATGTGTGTTCCCTCAATTTACCGTGCAAATATGCCTTGATTTTACTCACTTAGCAGAGGTCTCCAGCGCTGCCCACTAGGCCTCCTGTACCCCCCCATGGTCAGCCTTAGAGTGATGGAACACACTGCTCTGTCAGACCTAGTGCTCTTATCTCCTGGTTGTGGTGGTGGTGCTGTTTTTCCAGTTAATTTGATGTTAATTTCACAGCAGAATGAACCCAAGGAGACAAAGTTCTAACTAAGGTGCTCTTTGGACTTCACTGGTCTCATCAAACAGGCTCGTTTTGAGAAGTGGGGACCTACAGCTTTGGGCAACACTTGGCCAGAAGGCTGGGAACCACCTAGATCTGGTAGTAAATGTCCAACTTCTCCTGACTTATGTTCACTAACTGCGTGACGTGAAAACCCTAACCTATTTGTCCCTACATTTAAGGGTAATAAACATAGCCGTAATTTTTAACCATTTCAGTTTTTTATAATGGCAGCAATAGGCAGAGCTTAGCTCTGGGACAGTGCTGATGATCGTGGGTTCATCGGCCTCTGCCCAGAACTTGATACAGAATGTTTATCTGAGGCAGGCAGTTAGACTGGTGTCCTGCATTTGTTCTTTCTGGCTGGTAAGTTATTGTACAACAGCAAGTTTGTGAAGCCTTTCAACTCCTACTTATGTGTTATCATAGAATGGCTTGGGTTGGAAGGGACCTCAAGGATCGTGAAGTTCCAACTGCCTGCTGTGGACAGAATTGTGACTGCTATCTCAGGAACTAGGTCACGCTGCCCTTGACCCCATCCAACCTGACCTTGAATGCTTCCAGGGATGAGTCATCCACAGTTTCTCTGGGCAACATGCACCAGTGCCTCAGGAATTTCTCTGTGGAAAAACTTCTCCCTGACATCTAATCTATGTATCACCTCCTTCAGCTTAAAACCATTTCCCCTTGTCCTGTTGCTATCTACCCATGTAAAAAGTTGATTTCTCTTCTGTTTGTAATCTCCCTTTAAACACTGAATGGAGACTTACTTCTATTCAAGCCCAGCTCAGCACAAGACTGTATATGAAGGATCCCAGTGTTAGTTATCTGTGAGCAGGACTTAGCTTTGGCAGACCCTGAAGGTCATAATGTCCACTCTCCCACCCCCACAAATACCACCTGGTGCAAAATAGGGAGGTAGTATCACAAGATTCCTCTGCCATTTGTTACCCAAATCCGAAGCATAGAAGTGTCTTTCTGATATTAGCTGAATGTCCTTGTTTTCTCTCCTGTTTCATTTCAGGCTCTTACTTTCAGAGTCACTCCAGCTCTATTTTCCAATCACTTCTAAGGAGGGGCAACGCTGAGTATTTAACTTTCTCAGTTCATTGCTATAGTTTATTTTATGGGAGTGTTAGCAGATGGACTCCAGATATGTGAAGTTGTTTACACTGTATGAGCTGTGTGGGATATAGCAGATTCTATTTATTTTCCTCCTGGATTAACTAGTAACAGGGTGAATATATTTGACTATTGGAGGTTTGGAGCATGTATGGTAAGCCTTCATCATATATTCGTATGCATATCTTTCAGCAGCATGGTGTGCCACTTGCTAATCAGCAAGTGGCATACCAACCTAACCAGCAGTGGCTGTTAGTGCAATTAACTACTGGTGCGATTTTGCTCATAAACGACCTATATTTTCAACAATTTCTGCTTTCTAACAGCTGAGTATAGCAAACAGCTACTAGAAATCTTAAGAGCAAACCCTGAGATTACAGACTATGTCCATCGGTGGCATAGGAGTTTGCTGCATTGAGGACAACGCATTTGTATCTGCACAAAATTGGAATTCTGGAAGTCACCTTGTGTAATTTTTTGGTTTAAAACTGAAGGAGCTTCAGTCTTATTTCTATGTCAATAGATGTGACGTGGCTGCATACATCCAAGGCAGGGATCATTCACACCAAGGATGTTTTAGGGAGAGAGAGTTTCTATGTTGGATTAAAGAAAACCAGAGCATAAACAGAAGCAAACTTCCAAGAGATTTCTCTGACCACTATTTTTTCTTCATAAAATTTGAATATGAAAGTTCTAGTGTTTCCAGATAGTTATAAGTTTGATAGAAATTCAGAAAAACATGCTATAAAGCTAAGGCTTGTTTGTTTATTTGAAATAGGCAGTGAGTAGAGGATGGCTTTTAGCAGAGAAAATGTGCTCAGGACAATTCTGCACATAGACAAATGAAGGCAGTGAGATTTTAAAGAAAAAAAATCCTGGCTGGATACTCAGAATTGTTTTGAAGTAGAAGACAAAAATCGCATAAATTTTTGAACGGAGAAAAGTGCAGCAAGTAGAAGCAGATGCAGGAGGATTTCTTCTATAAAATAATGGTAGGAATTAGAATGAGAGTATGTTAATCCATTGATGAGCCAGTGAACAGGCAGGAATTTGGAAAATAAACAGAACAGTGCATAAAAATGACCTGGAGGAACTGGGTAGTGCTGCTTAATATGTATCTAATTCTCTGACATTAGCCTAGATTTGGTTTGGTTACATAAGCGAGTGCATGTGTCAGTCATTACATCTAGCAGAATATTGCTCTAGAATGTTCTCTTGCTTGCTGAAAGCCCTCCGCAGAACCCTGCATGCTTAATCGGCATTAGTCTTTTGTCTGCCCTTCCTTTTGAACGTGTTTCTCTGACAATTATCTCAAGTATGAAAGCTGCTCAGCACTGACTGCATAAGCTACTGGTGAGGCGGAGGCTTGCTGTAATCCACCTCTTTGCCTCTAGAGAAGAAATAGCTGAAGCTTGTTTGTGGCAGTGCGAGTGTCTGTACAGGTGCCAAAAGTACAGGTGGGAGTTCAAAGATGCCTGTAAGCAGCAAAAAAAGGGGTATATAGCTAGTGCAGCTGATGTGCAGAGCTTAGTTTTATCCTTCAGTATGCCAGGAGCTATAGACTTATGTTCAATAAACTTATCAACGTTACGAAGAAGAG
This sequence comes from Numida meleagris, assembly GCF_002078875.1. NCBI lineage: Eukaryota > Metazoa > Chordata > Aves > Galliformes > Numididae > Numida > Numida meleagris. The sequence goes on from NC_034412.1 coordinate 42,318,584, forward strand.
ATACTCTCAGAACTTGTTGCACAAATAGCGGGACTTGCTGAAAGCAAATACTGTGAAATACTGTGCAACTGTTATAACAGCAGAACGAGATCAGGAGAAGAAAGTGGAAAGAAGAGAAGCCAGGTTCTTGCAGTAAGCAAAGCTGAAACAGAACTTACTTGGGTGCGGTGGTACGTGGTCCCTTCCTCAGTGCACAGGAGCTGCTCTGAGGGCTGGCCCCTGTGGAAAAGGCTTACATATAGTGTTTGTTAACATGCAAACCACTCCCCCATGACAACTATGTCATCATGACTCTCTTTCACGCATCAGTGCTCACAAGGCAAATGCATCATTTCCTTGGAAAACAAGCAAGCAGCTTGGAGACTTTTCTTTTTAATTAAATAGCAGCGAATTGGGCACCATTTCAGCTTGTGTTCATGGGCAAAAATAATTTGAATTCCTTTGTAGGGCAAAAAAGAATCAGACATTTGAATGGTCAGACACTGGGTAACCGAGCCAAATGATTGTTTTATTTTTTGCTTTTTTTAATTAGGGAGCAAAATTCAAAGTGTGTCTTTGATAATCAGAAATCCCTTCAGCTCTGGTTGAGTTAAAGAACAATACTTAAAATGGCTGCTATTACATTAAAACACAGGAGACAAATAAGAAAAAAAATAAAAAAAAAAGCAAATTCAACTTCCAAGCATTTTCATAAAGAAGTGAGTGGTTTAAGAGTTTCTTGCTGTTAACAGTGAAGGGGGCAAAGGGGATTCTAGTGAACTCTGCCCACGAGTAATGCATGCTGGTAGTCTGCGCTCTGTGTTACTGCTCTTATCACTTGTGGAAATTATTGTTGTTTGTTTTTTTTTCTTAAATAATACTTAAACATTTGAATGTTTTCTTAGATAGTAATGTGACCTTTTTTCCTTTGTCCCCATGATGAACAAGGATGAATACTAATACTTACAAACTCTATCATATAATCCATAATTTTTTTTTTAACATCGCTGTTCGGTTTCCTGAAACAAACTCTTGAGGATCATTATATCGTACTAAAGACATGCAACTTGTACAAAAAATTACAGTAACTTTAGGGCTGTGTAACAATGATATCATTCCTAAATTTCCTGGTGAGGAGGTTTGTTATACATTCAAATTAAATGCAATGATATGGAAATACTAATGTTTCATTGCATGTATATGCAGTTTGTGATCAGCTAATAACAGAATCATTGAATGGCTCAGTTTGGAAGGGACCTTAAAGATCATCTAGTTCCAACCCCTCCAGCCATGGGCAGGGTTGCCACCCACCAGATCAGGCTGCCCAGGGCCCCATCCAGCCTGGCCTTGAGCACCTCCAGGGATGGGACATCCACAACCTCTCTGGGCAGCTTGTGCCAGGGCCTCACAAGACTGAGGGGAAAAAATTTTCCTCCTAACATCTAGCCTATATCTCCCCTCTTCTAGCTTAAAGCCCTTCCCTGTTGTCTTATCACTATCAGGTCATGGAAAAAATTGATCCCCTTCCCACTGGTAAGCACCCTTCAAGTACTGGAAAAGCTGCACTGAGGTCTCCGCAGAGCCCTCTCCTCTTTTAAGCTAAATAAGCCCAACACCCTCAACCTTTCTTCATAGGAGTGGTGCTCCAGTGCTTGCAGCACTTTGCACTGGAACTATATACTGTAATGTCATCTCATACTGAATGAGATAATGTTTACTGTACGTTCTTTTTTTTTTTTTATGCAGGGATATGGACATTTGGCTACTTATCAATTCAAACTGAATTAAGCGAATCAAAGTCTAAATGAGATTATAAAGTACCACAGTGCATTGTTTTACCAACTGCAGAGGATCAAAAAGTTGAACAAACTCAGTAACTAGTATTTTCCATTCACAATTGCAGAAGAGAGAAAACTGGGCAAGCTTTGGACCTGTTGATTAATGATCTACTGTCTTCCTACCTGGTTGTTCATTAGAGCATTTAAAAACTTTGAGACACTCCACACCACAAATTGAAGATGACAATGAATGTGCAAATTCAGTGTAGTTGGCTTGCAGTACCAGTGTGCACTGGTTCAGTGGGAAGTGAACCAGTGTGCCTTTCTCCAAAGGGTCTGCTCTAAGAAAAAAAAAAAAAAAAAAAAAAGCAGTGACAAGGTAAAGCAGGGCAACAGACTCCAATCAGAAGCTAACTTCCAGGAGGTGATATATTTAATCTGACCAATGTAACTGGGTAACTTTTAAGTGCCAGTTAGTGACTTGGGAAAGCATAAACAAGGAGAGAGAATTCTAAGGCTATTACCTTATACTTTAATTCACTGGAAAGTTATTGTGAACACAACTTAAATGACTGAAAACATTATGGCTACTTACTTCGTTGAGTTTTGGATAGATTAGTAACAGCTGCTTTAAAGCGAAAATGGAACAAGACTAATTTTTTAATATTCATGGAAAATTTCTCTCAAATTATCAAACTGTTTCTGAAATCTGCTCTGGAGTCATTGTGGGATACTGTAAAAGAACAGAATTAGCAAAACCGCAATAAATAGGATCTATTGAAGGAGAATCAACAAGGTTTATATAAAGTGTCAAAAATTTGTTATAAACGTTTACAGTTGATAGCGATGAAGTCAATAAGAATATGGATGAGAGAGAAAGTTAATACAGCATACCAGCATACACAGATTTCCAAAAGGACTTCTACAGAATCTTTTTTTTTTTTAAAAAAAAGGTTTTCAAATAAGCTAAGGAGTCATGAGAAGGAAGATCTTCACGTGAATAAAACTGCTGACTAAAAGTCACTTCTCTCTCTGAAGAGAGATATTCATCAGTCTTACAGGGTTTATTAGTGGCCCTAGTGTTCAGTTATTCATGGTTGTGAAGATAGGAACTGGCTGTGAAAAAGTGCAGAATAGCCCTGTGATTGCACAGCTGAGTGAAATAACAGCTGATGGAATTCAGAAGGTACAGTTGTAAACTGATGCACAAGGAGAAAAATAATTTCACCTACATGGTAGTAAGCTAACCACTGATACACAGGGGCAGGATGTTAAAGTCACTTTATGTAATGCTGTGAAAACATAAACCTGATATTTGGTGAGAAAAGTGAGCATTAGTGATTACTGAGAAAGGAACTAAAACAAAACAGTTCATTGTGCAAATCCACTGTACTATGGCTTCTTTAAAACTGTATATGGCTTTGGCCTTCTCTTTTAGTGAAAATAATTAAGGCTATAGAATGGCTTCCAAAAAAATGGAACAACTGTTTGCATTTGCATTTCCCAAAGTACAAGCAAAGATGGATGTTTATTAACAGTTCTACTTGCTTTACTGCTATAAATAGAGAAGACAGAAGTTTAAGAATAACTTTCAGTATTTTGGGTGGTTGATTGTGTTGTGGAGTCTTCTGATTCCAATAAGAAAGTAAAACTTTCAAGCGTAAGGATATAATATGCAAAAACTTGCACATGGTTTTCAAAGTTTGTAACCAACAAAAATGAACTACTATGAGCAACCACTGTATTTCAATAGAGATATTGGAGAAAAAAAACAACAGGAAATCACAAGACTAGGAATAGGTAACTGCTTGGACTTATTACTGCTGGGAATTAATCAGTACAGTATGGTATTGTAAGGGTATTCAATCTCAAGAAGCCAGATTTTAAAGGGAAAAGAACAGTGCAGCTCTTTGTTATCCCATTTCAAGTGATGTCACTCAGGAGCAGAATTAACTGACTTGCACTGGAAACTATGTTATTGAAGAAGAAATTATGTGGAGTAAACAAATCATGCAGAAAAGTCACACTTAAAGGCTTTCCAGAGTCACAGCAGAAAAGGTACAATATCTAATTTGTGCTTTAGGGGTAGGAGCAAAAATCTTAATTCCAGGAAAAAGTGTCATGCCCTTACCACTTGATGCTTTGAAGTTTAAATGAATGCTGCCTAACATTTTTATTATTGTCGCAGTAGACTACGTAAGTCTGATTAAGCTCTATGCACAAGGTAAAGATGATTCTTCATCATTGTTACCAGGAATAGAGGCTTGTTGTTTTTCTTTTTTTCTGTTCTGATCTTGTGACATGTTACAATCATGCCTTTTGCTTTCTTTTCCCATGGTTGATGACGTTTTTGGAAAGTATGCTGTGGCAAGAGCTGATGGAATGTAATGAGGAGGTGATGTGTTCTGGAGATCTCACACATTGGCACTTTATTGCATGGTTGCCTCCAGTTGGATCAGCACCTTCAGGTCCTTCCATTATTTTACTCTTGTATTTTTCCTGTATTTCAGGTATTATCATATCATGTCTCACTGGTATTGACCACAAAATAGTTGTGAAATCCTTTTGTTACATCTTGACCTCCCTTTAAGGAAAATAAGTTTTCATCTACTAAGGTCCTACTTAAGGAAAGAATACCCGAGAAAGATTTTTCCTCATATTTCTTGAGAAAGAACAGATATTTCACATGAAATATTAGTTCATTGAACTAAGCTAGCAATTTACTTACGGTTGGGACCACTTACAGTTGGAGAAAGTAAAGAAAGACGTTAATAAGGAAACAGCAAGGAAAGAGAAAAGGAAGTGGTGTCAGGCCTATTTAAGCTGATTTCCTGAAGTCAATGGAGACCTTCCTCACTTTGTTTGACCTCAGGAAAGTCTGTGCAGCGTTGTTGTGCTTTATTCCTGTTGTATGCAATCTGCAAATGCAGTGGTTACGGAACAATGCTCGCTGGTGTTACAGAAATAGGCCTGATACATGTCTCACATATGTTTTGGGGTTTCATTCATTTTTCATAGGTTAATGGTTGTTGATGTTCTGGACTTGTATAATTTGAGATTCAAGACAAACTGCCTAGGCTAAACCATGAAGGTAGCACCTCCTTACATTCGTGCTTGCCTCGACTTTGCAGTGAAGATTTATGCTTAAGCATTCTTTTCGTCCAGTAGGTCAGTGGAGTGTTTTCAAATACATCCCAAAGAGGGAATTTTAAATAGGTTTAACTAAAGACATATTTTACCAGCTTTTAATTGTTCATTAAATATATAAGGTGGTCTATGGCTCATGGCAGTTCCTTCATTGGAAAGAAGCAACTGAGAACTTTTTATTTCCATTTCATTAGAAGAAAATTTTCCAGGAAAAAAGCTTTTCCTGTGGCAGAACTGCACCATAAGATGTATGAAGGTTGCTTCCCAGAAGCTCTCATTGCACAGGTGAGCACAGCTCTATACAGGATTAAAAGCAGATGTGTTCTCCTGAAGAAAAAGTAATACTTCTTTTTCTGCTATATGCTACTCACTGCTTGAGTTAACAATGAAATAAATTCCCATGCTTCCTAAAATATGAATACATTTATGCACATACATTTAAACTAATGAAGTCAGTAATGTGCTGAACTGGTTTAACCTTCGCTTCCTCTGGTAATTTCTTGCAGATTAAGCTCTCCAGTTATGCTGCCCTTACAGCCTGCAACAGCTGTTGGCAGTATGAAAAAATTGTCAGCCAGCCAGCTGCATGCAGTTCGCCTGGGACTGTACATTGCAACTTGTTGTGATGAGAGATGTTGCTTTTCATCCCAATGATCTTTTGCTTCTTTCCATCTTTTGGAAGCTTTAGAACTGAAAATAAACTAGTTGGAATTTTTCTCTATTGAAGGAAACATCTCTCTACCCAGATGAGATACACATCCATTCGGATCAGACATCTTCTCACTGGTGTGTGTGGCAGAGGTGGTCTCCTAGGAGAATCTGCTGCCCCACCACACAGAAGTTTATGTTTCAGCCATTTGCCCGTTGGTGACAGAACAAACTATCTAGCTTTCTTGTGGTCAGCCACAGCCAATGCTGGTGAGCCCTACGGAAGGCTTTGTGGGCGTATGTTTATGTATTCTATGGAGTCACCAAGTCAGTTTTCTGTGAATGTTATACAGGGACATGGAGACATTAACTAAGTGACCTGTATTCTTCCTTGGTCACACTGAGGCCCTCCACACTGTCTGAAAGCCCCAGATAAATGCAGAGGAAGCCACATGGATTAAAACTAAATCCAAGATTTAGCTCAGCAGATGTCTCTTTCAGAGTATTCACTGGCTGTTATTGGATAAGTACACTACAGCCCACGTCTTTCACCATCATCCCAAGTGGTGTAATTCCCCTGGCTTCTGAATCAGTGCAGCCCTTCCCCACCTCTCCTTTGCCAGTCACCACGTTGCATTGCATCCCAGTGCACGTAGTTAGGCAAAAAGTTTGAAATCAAACACTATGTTACTTCATGCTAGTGAGTCTCCTTGCATGCTATGTGTGTCAGGAGAACTGTCTGCAGAAGTGTCCTTGAGTGCTCAGGGCAGAGGTTTCAGTGTAACTCTATAAGTAGTGGTTGTCTTCACTTCCTTGAAAATTTCCTCATCTGATCTTGTCTTTTTATTTTATGAAGTAGAGCATTTTTCTTCTAGTACTAAACATTCGTTCGTTCAAGTCAGTCAGTATAAGATATTAGAGATTAATAAAACCATCATAATTTTTAATGAGGGCAATTATTCAGAAACCTGTAAATACAGCGACGCTTGGCTTTTTATGTTTATACATAGTGGAACTCAGAAATTTTTCTTCTCGTAGCAAATGATATATTCATTCGAAGAAATAAAGCTTCAGACTGACCTAATATTTAGTAAATGCAACCTAAATTGAAAATTAGTTTTGCTCAAAGAACCGTGTGTCATGGCAGAATCGAAAATAATCACCTATTTCATTATGGAATATTGCCACATTCATTGTGAATTACCATTTTTGTTGCTCTTCTTTAATTTGAAACATAGTAAAATGCTAAAGGTGAGCATTCTTTAAACCCATCATTTACGTGAATATGTCTATTTTTACATTTGTAGCTTGTTTTGTCCATGCATATACATTGCTTTGATTATTATATTATGTTATATAACAAAAAAAAAATGATGCACAGTAAAGGTCATGAATGAATCTGAGAGATTATCCATTCTTAATCAGATAGGTCCCATCAACATTACTGAAGCTCTAATAATAGTTAAAGTTTAATGATCAATGAAATCTGATGAATTTGGTTTGAAAACTGGGCAGCTTCGAGAAGCAGTCAACTAAACAGATGCCTGCAGTTTTGGGGGTTATTTCTGTATTCCTGGCAGCAGAATTTTTGTGCAAAGAACAATGGAAAGCATAAATGGAAAGATTCATGGAACCACTGAGGCTGGAAAAAGGACCTCCAAGATCATCCAGTTCAACAGTCCACCTATCACCAATGTCCCTCAATACAGTATCTAAATGTTTCCTGAACATCTCTGGGAATAGCAGCTCCACCACCTCCCCAGGCAGCCCATTTCCAGCGCCTGACCACTCTCAGAGAAAGATGTATTTCCTAACATCTAACATTAACCTCCTTGGTGCAACTTGAGGCCATTCCCTCTCATCCTATCACTAGTTACATGAGAGAAGAGGCCAACCCCTAGCTCACCACAGCCTCCCTTCAGGTAGTTATAGAAAGCGATAAGGTCTCCCCTGAGCCTCCTTTTCTCCAGAATGAACAACACCAGCTCCCTCAGCCGCTCCTCATAAGACTTGTGCTCCAGACCCCTCACCAGCTTCGTTATGCTTCTCTGGACACACTCTAAGGCCTTGATGTCTTTCTTGTAGTGAGAGGCCCAAAATGGAATACAGTACTTGAGGTGTGGCCTCACCATGGCGGAATACAGAGGGGTGATTACTTCCTTGCTCCTGCTGGCAACACTATTTCTGATACAAGCCAACATGCCATATTCATATTCAGAGTGCTACATGGAGAGCAAAAGCAGACCACTGGACACAGCTGAATGTGTTCAGGAACTACCTCACCCTTGTTCATAAGAAGCGGGAGAATAAGCTGGTACACTGTTGACTTCCTCAGTTCACCTATTTGTGAGAAACAGGCCAAAGTAATGAAAACCCAAATACCACCCCACAGTGCGAATGCTTTTATCTTACTGCATCTCCAGCCTAGAAGAGAAGCAACAACCCTTCTCAGCTTGCAGGATAATATGTGAGCAACGGATGTCTCATCTGAAATACTTCACAGGTATCCAGAGGGTCTCTCTACTCAGAGGCACAGACCAGAGCTCCTTCCTACATCAGCTGACATCTGGCCTGCGCCCATTTGCGGTCTCTGTGCTAATGCTTTGTTTCCCATTACATCCTGCAGAAAACCCCTTGTGGAATTAAAAAAAGAAACAACCAAAAAAACAGTACATCACTACATCAGGGCCAGTCAGCTGCTTTTTGTATTTCAATTAAAGCTTTGTTATCCCTCTGTAAAAAAGAAAAAAGAATTAAGAATAAAATATTTGTGTGGAGGTTGCAGAAGAGGAGAGTTTTGTTCCACACTTCTTGCATGTGGTTAAATTATTGATGAAAATTGGAGATGCTCTCTGTTTATGTTTGAATAGTTGAATCACAGGGTTTCATCCCCTTGAGGACCCTTGCAATTGTCTCACATTGCATGAATGGCTACCTAGAGAAATCAGATGTGTTTTATGAGTGAGAGAATAATCTCTGATTCACTCAAGTAGGCCAATGCAATTAGTTAAATGTTAAGCTTCGTAATATAGCACATGTGCTCTCTCCGTGATTCCACACAGATAGGTTTCAGCAGCAGTGTCATTGCATGCATTGTATTTAAGAAGGAAATAATGCAAGTGTTTAAAGAGGAGCCTTCTCAATACCATAAAGCTGCTTCATCTCCTGAGAAAGTACTGAAGGGTCTCGCTAAGAAACACCGGGGGCACAGGGCTGGGGTGGGGAAGACATCCCCCCATTTTGCAGATTTGCATGCTGAGGCTGTGGGGAGGGGGAAAATCCTCCCCTATAGCCTTTAAAATGTGAACGTTCCCAGAAGTTTTTCACTGTGCCATCCTTTGTGATTCATCAGAATGAATCATTCAGTAACACAGTCTTTTTCAAAGAAACAAAAGTAGATTGTGAAGAATGAAGTTTGAAAACTTGTTGTTTGTTGTATTTCTTTTCCATAATGTTGCTGTAGAAGTTTTTTGTTCCTGGAAATATGCCTGGATGATCTGGTAAAGCAAGCCAGACAAATGATTCAGTCTCCGTGGCCAAATTTACCTGACACTCAGCAGAGCCAGAAATACTTCACGAAGCATGTAAGTTAGATACTTCATCCTGCACAAAAGCCAGAACTCCTTTTTTAAAGCAACCTTCTTGACTCCAGCAGCAACTTTCCAGCAGCAACTTTCCAGCAACAACTGTTTTACTCATGGTAGAAATCTGTACAGATGACTCCAAGCATAAATGCATTGAGAAAAATGCTTGAATTTGTTTTCAGAGGTCAGAACTTACCCAACTCTGCAACTAGACTACTAAAGCCTAAAGATGTGGTTATGTTGAAGGAGATTAAAAGGAGTGTATACACATTAATATATAAGAAAATCTTGCTGCAAATAGTAGGTAAGGAATAAAACTGTTTAGCTGAAATACTGGATGCCTTTGATTAATAGTCTTGAGGAAGAACTCCAAGAGATTGAGTTATCTCTTGGCACTGGTCACAGAGACAGGAGGAAGAAGTGGTGAATCTGTCTCTGTGCACCAGGAACTAATTGAATTCTAAACCAGGGAAGCTGTGAACGTGGAATTCAACAGAGAATTAACAGAAGTCAATAGAAAATTGTTATGGGCTTATGAGCAAGGAAATTATCCATTTATGATTTTGTGTTTAAGGAGAAAAGGACTGCTCATGTTCTGCTTCTCAAAAAACATGGGGAAAGGAATAGTTTTTAATCTCAGATTACTAGATGTTCTCCTTCCTTTCTGAATAAAGTAATAGTCTGAAGTGCTTAAATGGAAAGTACTCAGGTGTTCTTCGTCTTAATTTATATCGGCTATGGAAAAATAGGTAGGTAAAAGGGTTCTAGCCTCTTCTATTTTTTGTCCCGTTAAGTGGTGTGATGGCTGCTGAGACTGAAGACAGGCATCTCACCAAGCATGCTTTGGTCACATAGTATGCTTGTTCCTGGACAAGCTGGCTGTGCTGCACATGAGCCACATGCAGCATGTGGTGCTTGTCTGGCTATGGCCTATGGGGACTTCAGCTAACGTATGCTGCCCTGACCCATGGTGTTATCACCTGGTTTCCCTGATTTTCCTCCATGCCTTCTTCTGGGTTGGTATGTTCAAGGCTGCAGGCACGTTACTTAAAGGTATGTGCTTCCAGTTTCTTAAAACTTTAGGTGCAAAAATAACTGAAAATCATGCACCTGGGAGGTAGCTGCATTCCTGAGCTGCCCATAGAAAGCAAAGAATTACAAAACTTAGTGGATAGACCTGGTGGCCATTTCTAATTCTAGCAATAAATATTTTCATCTTGTGCTTGCCTGCAGTTATTGAACCTGAAATACATGAAGACAGTCTCTTTTGTTTAGTGGCTTGAACTGCAGCAGAAGTTGAAAGGAGATAGAATTTGTTTGATGTCAGGCCAGGTGCAAACAGCAGAACTAATTACAAATTAACACATACTAGGCATGATTAGAAAGAGAATCAGATGGGGAAAGCTCTCCAACATGTGATAGGGATAAGCTAAATACTTGAGGCAGAGAAAACTTTTCTTTTTTTCTCTGTGATGGTTATCATGGGTATTAGGGAAGAATCAAATAGCAGGATTTCTTCATAGAATGGGCGGCATTGGAACAGTCTGCCCAGGCAAGTGGTGGAGTCTCAGTCCCTGAAGGTATTTGAGAGAGACAGGACATGGCTGAGTGTTGGGACTTAGTAGGTCAGGCTGATGGTTGGATTTGTTGATCTTGAAGATCTTTTCCAGCCCAAGTGACTCTGTGATTCAACCGATTTTCTGTCTGGTGATTTTTTCGTCTGTGGATTGAGACAGAGCAGCATGGAGCCTCTGGCTTAAGACTCTCCTTTTGCAGCTCTGGAGAACAGAGCCGAGCCTCCCCATTTCCTTTTTCTCAGGTGCCAGGGAGCATAAAATATTTAGCACCTAGAATTGTGATCTGGGCTGAAACAATTTCCAAGAATGATCGTGCTTGATATTCTCTCCCTGAAAACCAGACATATTGCAAGTAAAATGTAGAGCAAAGCTACAACATTTTCTGCTGTCCTTGTAGAGGCGGAAGGGGAGAAAATAGTATATTTTCTTGTAATGTTCTTATTTCATCTCTAGGGTGATAGTTGCCTCAGGTTTGTATAGAAAGGTGAACAATCGGCTAGACGAATTTATCTACAGTGATAGTGCAAAGTGATGTAGATGCGTGAAGACATTTTGAGGTAAAATAATTTTAAATGATCCAAGTTTTATTACTGTTTCATGTCAGTACAACTTCAGTGATTTGGGCTTTAATTTATGTGAAGATCAGAGCTTGCCCTGTTACAGTGCCTGGATTTGTTTTCTTTTCTCCTAGGTGTAACAGGAAATTATGTTAAATACCTCAGGCTGTAACAGAATTGAGTCTTTAAAGTCAGTATCAATATTTTTTTGCTTTGTGTGAGTCAGAATACAATCCTGACTCATGGTTGCTTCCCATGAAGAAGTTTTAAATGATCAAGATGAGCTGTTCCTAAAAGATTGCTGATTTTGAGCGTTTAATCCTCTATTATAATGTTGTGAAAACGTTTATTTCTACCCTTTCTCCTCCTCCCAATTTTCTTTTCAAGAGATTCAGGTAACATAGCGGTCTCTCTAAAAAGACTTTCAAATAGCCACTCAGTTCTTTTTAACAGGAAGGAAAACAAACAAATTAAAATTGCACTGTGTAAAAGGTCAAGTTCTACCACGTTCTAGACATCGCAATTTTTATCGTTGTCTGTTTGGGGTAGGAAAAACACTTGAATGTTGATGTAAAACACTTGATTACCTCATACATATTTTACATATTTTACACCATTCCACCCACTCTTGTAAAATTGAAGGAAAACATAAATTGCTTGGAGTATAACTATTTTGATGTCTTACTCAAAATATTTGCTGTAATCTTCAGGCTTTCGCAACATCTTTAAATGTGCTTTTCTTAGCTAAAATTGATCTTTTCAAGAGTGTTAAATACCTATGTAAATTGTCTTTTATCTGCACTGTGGATTTGTGCTGTTTTGATGATTGAGATAATATTTTACCTGTTTTTTGCAGCGTTCTGACCTATCTAGGAATGTCTTACTGGATGGTACATGGTTTGGTGCACAATGCTCTTTTATGCGAAGCTTTGAAACTGTGGATATGCAAATCCCCATGTGTGTTAGAGGCTTCCCACACCTCTCTGTACATAAAATAATCACTGCACTTTTGCAAGGGGCTGAAAATGGGACAAGATAATGTATCTTTCTGTTTTGTTTTCAGTTGTTCAGCTTTTCTGGAAACCACGATGAAACTGCTCACCGGTTCAGACAATGCACCCTTTTGTTCCCCCTGATTCAGAAAACAACAGGAAGAGAGGAAAGCAGGTTGCCACACGGGGCTTGGAAGAACTGACTGTCTTGTTAGGGTGGGGTTGGATATCAGACCTCGGGTTGCACCATGAGATAAAACAGGTATTTGTCCAACCCTATGCCTTATGCTGCCAGTCTGACAGCTTGCCTGCAGGCAGCTTTCTCACCTCTTTACCTGCCTCCTGACCTGCCTGAATGAGTGACTGGGGAAGTTTTGATTATCCAGGTAGCCCTGAGGCTTGGGAGAAGCCATCCCCAAGAGACAATACTATCATTTCCTTCTCTGGTGTGTGTGAAAAACATGACATCTCCTTAAGTGGTGAACACTGTCTGTTTTTCACCATGCAATATGCAACCCAAACAGATGGATTTTCTGTCTTCATGTTATAGGAAAACATTGTAGAATATGTTCAGCATGCTTCCAAGCATCTTCTTCCAAGCTGAAGTTCTTCCTGCTGGTGTGTTTTCTGCCTAGAAATCACCACTTACAGTAAGATGTCAGTAAACTTACTAAATTCTTGATAAATTATTTTCTAGTCAAACTCTGCCATTGTATGAGCTTTCAGTGACACACTTTTGGTTTTCCTGTAAATAAACAGCAAAATCATGGGAGAATTCTGGTAATTTTCCCATTTAACTGAAAAAAAAAAAAGTAATTTTGTGTTCTTGAGAGTTAATGTAACTATAATTTGTATAACTGTAACTTGATGTAACTGTAATTTACTATGACGTGTATGTACATTCTTCAGAGGGAGGAAAAACACGTTGGCAAACATCCTTCAAGTTTAGCACAGTTTATACTTTCTCACAAGGTTTATTTTACATAAGTCTTACTAAATTTATATAGAAAATTGAACCAAACCCAATCACAGACAATGCAAGGATTATCTCTTAGCATAACGAGACCCTGGAAGGATTTGCCCTCTGTATGACTTTGCTTGCAAACACTTTAGCCAACCCCTAATGCTGCAGATGACATGTTTGTTCCATTGCTGAAGCTATATTTGACCTCATATTTTCACATTATCCATGAATGAGGGGCTAATCAATAGGAACTATTTGCAGTTATTTGTAGCCCAATGAACTGCAGATGATGCAAAAATTGATGTTACGCGTGCAAGAATGTAGCAGCAACAGAACAATTGCAGCAGCAGTACTAAACAGATTATGGTGTTAAAGTTACTCATACCATTTAAGGACACCTCTTGAGATCATCTGATTCAATTTCCCCTAGAAGTGAGAGTCTAAGACTATTTGTGAACTTGTGCTAACCCCTGGGGAAACTTTTACTACCTAAGAATGCTATGCACATGTAGGACTTATTCCAAGAAGGTACTGTGAAATTTTTGTAGGACCTGATAAGAACTCCTAGCAATAAACCAAGCTTTTGAATCCTGTACAGCAGTGTCTTGAAAACAACTGAGCATGTTGTTGATCAAGTTAGACTTAGAACAACTTATTCCTAAGAGGCATCCCTGCAGTGGCCAAATGATGATGTTCGTTTTTAATAAACTGGGTGGAAAGGACAAATCATGAATGTCAAAACCACCAGCATTGTGATTCACAGCTATTTTTCTATTTTCCCCATAGGGAACAGAGCTTTTGGAAGTGGTCTTGTCTTTGCTTTTGAAACTGTTAAATGTATGCCTAGGCGTACACTGGAGATGTTATTTAGCAAGTCTCAAATTAACCATAGTTTCTGAAATAGTGAAAGCAGAAGACTGGAAACAAAGTTTTGTGCTCTTGTGGATGAGGTACATGAGTAAATGTAGTTCTCAGTGAGTACTGTATATAATCAACCTAACTCGTGAAAGATTATAAAAGTACTGTTGTTAGTAGATTAGCCAAAATAAATATTTACCGAATTCTTACAGATTCAAGGAAAAGGCAGTCCAGTTGTGTTAGACCTCTGTTCTTCAGAGAAATATTGGAAATCAATATTTAAATAGAAATGTCTCCTAGCAGCTCAAATTTTAAAGAAAGAAGAGATGGAATTCTTCACAAAGTCAATGGAAAACATCAGTAATTTGGTAAGACCAAGTTTTTACTTGTAATGCATGTGCTGTCATCCCAGAAGAGTAATAGTTTCCGTAAATAGTTTTATTTAGCGTCAAGTGTTTGTAGTGAGACTTGTTCCTTTAGACTATTTTCTAGAGCTTTCCACCTAGCAATTACTATATTTGTGAAAAGGAAATTTTGCTGCCCTCCTGCTCTTGGAGCCCATAGATCAGGTAGGGCTCTACCCAACTTCCCAAATATGAGATGTCCTGTACAGGGCAGGAACAGAAGCTATGAGTGAGTTTCCTCATGGAAGTGAGCATGTCTTTTGAAGGCAAGTTCTCAAGCAGCAATCAAACATTGCAGTGTGCTCATCCCACCCACAGGGGCCTATAGGCCACAAGGCACTGTCTTTCTCGTGTGATCCCAACTCATGAGCATTAGGTTTATGTTAATTTTAAAAGTCTGATTAAGGCCACTTCCCAGTACAAAATCAGTGTGAGTAAATGTAGGTTTTAGTGCTTTGTACTGGGACAGGATGGAGTAGTACTGAAGAAGCTTCAAGAAATACAAGATTTGTGTGAAGATCACTTTCCTGGAATGGATAGAAGTAAAAACCATAACCAGCAGACACAGACCTAGAGTGAGGGATGTGGAATATTGTGGACTTCTGCTGCTTCTGTGTGAAAGGCAAAGGAAGACCTAAAATATGAGAGGAAACTTCAATCACCTTCTAACTAATGGGCTGAAAAATTGTTCCATAGGAAATAAGCTTTTTCTATGGCTCCTCTTTGTATGTTCTAGTATGTGTCCTTTGAAAGAGTGAGTTGTAGTTGTCAAGAGCAAGATACTACACTGGATGAAGAACAGTTCTGATTGCAGGTTCAATATGAATGAGGAACGATTTCAGAAGACCTGTGAGACAGGGTTATGTAAATTATCGATAACTTAAAAGTAGAGAGTGTTAAAGTACCATCTTTGTGCCCTTTCTGAACAATATTTGTAAATCGCAAAGGAAGAGAGCACAACAGATCATCAATGAATAAGCTTAAAGACAAGTGGATAAATCTACACTGTAAAATTGAACTCAAGGTAAAAATCAAGTATTTGTTATAGAAACACTTATTCAAGTAAGCAAAGGCTGAGTGCTCTTTGGAACACATGCATGGCAACTGGAACAAAAGATGAAATAGAAATAAATGTTTTCAGCCAACAATGACTGTCTGTAGTAGAAAAGATATATACATATTTTTTGCAGGGCTTAATCTTAACAAATTCTTTCCATTCTTGATAATGTTAGTCCTGTTTGTCTGAAATTGATGTTTCTAGTTATATATTCATGAAAGTACATCTTGAGCTTGTACACGTCATGCCTAATAGCTTTGCTGAATCTAGATGTAAATGAAAAGCTTGATAGAATAAACTGTACAGAACTTCCTTAAAATAAACTTCATTTGGAAGCTCATGCTTAAGTGAATGATCCAGTTTTCCGTAAATATTCACTCAAATTTCTAAGTTGCTTGGAAAATGAAATTATTATTGTAAAGCGACAAAATGTTGTAGCTTGAATGTTCCACATCTGGCGTGTTGTAGTCCCTAGTAATTTTATCTGTTCTAATTAACTGTGTGTTTTGTGCTTAATTTCTGCTTAGAAAATGACTCACTGCACTGAAGATGTTTTGGCTCTCAGCTCTGAGGAGGACCAGCTCTTCTGCGGAGAAGTGTGAGTGCATTTCTTGGAAAAGGTGGTACTGGGGGTGGGTTTGTGAATGACACTTCTCTCCTTGTAAAAGAGGCCGAGATGCCCCTCTGAAAGCAGAGCTGTTAGGCATGCAGGAAGTGCCCTGTGGCTGGTACAATTGATCATGTCACTTCGAATGATCAGGAGAACTCATTCATGGAATTGTTTTATAAGTATGTTCTTTTAAAAATAATGCTGTTTTTCCACACATGTCCTTTGGGGTTCCCAGACAAAATATCATGACTGCCTGTGACCTTTTAGAATATCAACACAAAGTTTTATAAACAATACATAGAGTGATTAGGCAATGAAACAATTAATCGATTTTATAATGAAGCGTGAAATCAGATAGACTTTGAGATAGAGTTGAGAGAATCTGGTGTCTGATCTGATTAAGATCTATGTCATTTTCTGCTTTTTAGAGCCCAGCAGATGCTTGTGATTAGTCGATAGTTTTAGGTTAGCTGTTGTAGATACCATTGACAGGTTTTACTTGGTAATACTCCAACAACAGCTCAGTCATAGGATTTTCTGTGCAGTACTGACACAGCTGATTTATATTACAGAGATAAAAATGGGGCTGCAAAAATCCTTCACTAGGTGCTCTAATTTTGCTCACAGAAATATGTTCTTTGAGTTGAATTCATCGCATCCTTATGGTAAACACATCAGAGTATTTTATACAAGCAGGGAAATATGGTGGGGAAAAACAAACTGAGCACCAATGCATAAGAGGGCAGTAGACATCAGTAAATTCCCGAATTTCTTCAGGTTTTTGAAGCACAGTAGAGGCAAAGGAATTCAAGATGCCCATCTGTTCAACTGTTTTTGTTCTAGGGTGTGTTTTGTTTTTTTTTTTTTGAGATGACAAGGTTTCTTCTCTAACTGGTGGGAATGATTTTGCATCCACCTGGTGCCCCTTGTGTCTGTAGATTCAGGATGTAATTGAGAAATTAAAATATTTATTGGATGTATAGAACAATACACAAAAATCTCATCTCCAGGAAACTGCAGTTGTATCAGTGAGTAGTAGCCTGGATGGGGAAATGTTCTTTACCTTGAAGCATAAGCAGAAAGTGTTATTTGGGGATTTTCTTGAAGAACAGTAATTACAGCCACCTGATGTACACAACAAAAATCTCTCAGAAGGGGCTATTATGAGAGCTAAATAGGATTTGGAATTAACTTGCACGACAGAGTCTGGTATTTGAATGCAGAGCTTTGCTGATATGAATTTCTCATATTTCAACTTTTTTCTGTTTAGGAATAAGAGTCCTCAAAAATCAATAATTTACTTCTACATACTTCATCTCAGCAGGTTGTGTTAGTATGTTAAATTCATAAATTGCATTCATAAATTGATTTGAATTACTGAAACCATAGATGGTTCATAGAATGTCTTGTGTTGGAAGGGACTGTGTTGGAAATAATCTATCTCCAAATATCTCAAAGCACTTTGTAACTTCAGTATTTATCCAGATTTTTTGTAAATGCATCGGAGGTGTAGGAAAGGGGAAAATAATTCTTCTTTTAAAATACGCTTTATAGAAGTTCTTCCTTTACCAAAATAACTTTCTCGTGAATCACCTGCTTGTGCAACTCCCACACACCAAGCAGTTTAGGCAGTGTGAAATTTGTAATGTTTTACTTGGATGAGGGTGGATGTCAGTATATTTTCTCTGAGGCAAAGGGAGTGGTGGTCTCCTTTTTTTTTTTAACTGCCAAAAAACTAAACAATGAGGGTCCATTCGGCAAAATGAAATATACTAATTTCTGCACAAGTCACACTGAAATGATATATAGATTTTTTTAAATATTTCTGAATTAATGTAGATCTTTTTCAGTATAACCTGTTTCCCAGGAAAAAAAAAATACATCAGAAAATAAATTTCTATTTTAAATAACCCCAGTAAAAAGTTCTTAGTTCCATGTAACACATTAAAGATGTATTTAGTCCTTTTTTTGAGGTCGTCTTTTTAGCAAAGCTTTGAATATTGAAAATTATTAATGCTTCTCCTTGATATCACATTGCTTTTTTTCACTGCATTATAGTTTTCAACAGTTATAATTAAGAAGCACTATGAGATATTTTAAATTCCTAGCCAGGTTAGGAAATGGGGAAAAATAACTACAGACAGAAAATAAATAAAATACAGAAAACTTAAGTGAATATGCTTTGGAAGACAGCTCTAAGAGAGCTCTTAAACAGAGAATTTTGAGGAAAAAAATACTTACACAATCAAGTATGGGTGCAAAAATTAATCCATTTAGAGAATTTCCAACATATTAATACACTTTTAGATACAATAAACTTAGAGCAAGTCTATCCTGCATTTGCGTCTGGGCTTTTAAAGCCAAACTGAAGGAGATGTGTCCATTTATGGCTAAGAACATGCCATTAATGCTTGGATACATACGTAGTCTCTTGGTTGCAGCAGTCCAGTTTCTACGCTAGGGTACCTGCCATCTTATTTATGCTTCAAATGGGCATGGACCCTGTGATATGTAAGGTGTCAAGTCTCTTGCAAATAGAATCATTTGAGTTGGAAGGGACCATTTTAGGTCATCTGTTCCAACTCTCAAATGGTCAAATTTAGGTCAAATGTTCCAGCTCTCTTCCTACCAAGTAGCAGTATTATTTTAAACAGCATAATGTGACAGACCTTTTGCATTGGGAGAAGCAAATGCTGTCTCCATAACTCAATTCTCCGCTTTTCACAGGACAAGTACATTTTTGGCCATTATTGATAGCCAGTCATGGTGAGGTCATCACAGATCCATTCTGTTCAAGTAAGTTATGCTGCTTTGTTGTCACATTTTAAGCAATAAGTGAGCACAAAGCAGTGAGTATAATGGTGCTTTATGAATGTAATGCCATTTTATGCTTGACTTTACAAATAGCACAGCATTAGCTTTGGTAAAAGACTTTCCTTGTTCTGTACGGTAAGCAAGAATCCCAAGAGTTTAAAGTGTCATGTCAATCTGTCAGCTAATAAATGCTAGCATGTTTCAGGAAATACAGGCTTAATGCAGTAGTGACGCTCCAAAGATCCAACCAGTTTTTGTACCGTTAACACTGAAAACATAGACACTTTTTGTTCTTTAACAAAATGAACTTTGTTCTTAAAAATGATACAAAATAAACCTACGTAGTAAGGTATTAAGGTTCTTAAAAATGATACAAAATAAACCTACGTAGTAAACTCATGACCACGAGCTGTTGGTTTCTTTATGTGAATATTTTGCTTTCCATAAAATATAAAAGACACGATTCTCACATCTAGGAATTCTGATTTTATACTTTTCTCCAAGATAGCTGTCAACTATCCTTTTCTCAAAACGTGTGAAGGAAGATTCAGCAGTGCCTCTTTAAACTTCTGTTACCAAACAAATTTGTTTGTAAGTGTGAGCGCACAAGGAAAAACATCGTTTACAAAACTAAATCTAAACCCCAGGCTTAGTTTGCATACTTCTGATAGCTGTGATATCTTGACGTCAATTTATTTTTCTGGAGATGTTTTTGTAGGAGCATCTGTAAAGATGAAATTATTAGTTTGCTGTAACTCCAGTTGATAAGTGTACTGATTTACCACTTGTAAATAAAAATACTTTACAGTCATAAGAACAAATTTTGAAAACTGAAAAGCTGCCCTGTATTTTCAGTATGAGTATGAGTACAGAGTATGCTCTGTAGTACCTTAGTTTTCTAACAAGCCGAATGTTAAACCAGGTAACTGCGGCTGTAATTGTTCCACCAGAGGAAGATAGATAAGAGATGACTTCATTGCCTCCTCTTCTTTGCCTTTAATAGCTCCTTTCAGTTCTGCCTGAGATTCATTCTGCCTACAGATTTTTTGTGAGATGCATGACATCACTAGGAAATGTTATATACAGAGGCAATTCATACTTTTTCAACTCATGTATTTATCTCCTCTCCAGCTGTGACCCTTTTGATTAGGTGGAGGTAGAGATGCTGGGGAATCAGATAGAAGGACTGAGAAACACCATGGAGAAAGCAAGAAATTATCCATGATAATTTCACAGAGGTGATCAGAGGTGAGGAAATGCTTTTGTAGGGAAGGGACTGTAGAAATCACTATACGGGGCAAATCTGCCAAGGCTAATAATTAGTATTAGCAATCAAATATGCAGTTATCATCAGTGAATGATGAAATAGTGACAGCAAATTTAACAAAATGTTTATGTAGTTAATCCTTTGATTGATGTATAGTTTGTAAAGAGCTATAATGTTCAGGCCTTCAACAAGACCACTTAAATGAAATAAAAATAAGTTGGTGCATGGGTAAAGTTGCAGTAGTATTTCATGATGCCATGCCGTGTTCTTGTTAAAACAAAAGAGAATCAGGGAGGTCTAAAGTGCATTGAAAGGCACTAAGAACGACATTGAAACAAAAAGCAGGGAGAAGATGCAGCTACATCTCAGGTAACATATTCCAGAGGCAGTTGGATGGACAAACCTGCTGTATTGGGACTTCAGTTCTGGAAGACAGTGCCTGGGAGCAAAATGGGTCTGGGGGATTCTGCCTTGATTCCAAGGGTGGACGAAGCCACAGATCAGCTCTGGAAGGCAAGACTGGAGATAGGATGTGAGTCATCAGCCTGTTTTCCTCGTCGAAGATATGCCTCAGAGAAGCCCTGTTCAAGCTAGAAGGACAGACTGGAATTAGGTTCTCTGCAAATAGTGTAATGTCTATGTTTTTCTTTTCTAGCTTTCTTTCATACTCTGTAATCCCAAGTTTAAACTTTGACTTCAATGAGTAAACTTGATGCTTTTTCTTTTATTCTTTTCTCCAACATCTAAAGCCAAGCCAGGTGACTCATGGGTTAAGCTCCCTGGGCTCCAGGGCATGTATTTCCCACACTGGAAAAGAAGCTTTAGGGCATGTATTTCCCACACCACCTCCTGGTGTGGAAAAGCTCACCAGTATTTTCCTGTAGTGTGAAACATCTCCTAGCAGGCACTCAGCATTGGAATATGATTTCCAGTCACTGGGAGACTGAACCTTCCTGGGTGAGGACTGATGGGAACTCATGAACTAGTCTCCAGAGCAGTCTTTTCTGATCATGTGTTGCCAGTGGGAATTGCTTTTGTGAATGGAATGAAGGAAACACAAGCTGCAGCCAAGAGCAAACAGTGGAAGCAGAATTTAAAGGGCCTGCAGTATGTCCCTGTCCTGCAGGCTGTGGTGTGTGAATATCCATTAAAAAGGAGACCTGGATATGTGATAAAAAAAAGTGCAAATGTGTGAGCAGCTCACGTTACTCACTCAGTAGAACCTGGTGTTGCTGTGAGACACTATAAACCCTCTGTTCCCTGAGAGGCATTCTCATCACAGGTGCAGAACCCAGCCAGTATTAGCAGGATGCCAATGCAACAGCACATTTCATCACCATATGGTGATGGTAGAGAGCCTGAAATGTTCTGGTCAACTCTCCTTTTATCAAATCTTGTCACTGTTGAAACTCGCAATTTTTTTGGTTGCATACAGAGTTTTGATCACACCAGACTATATCCTCAGCTATCATCAATGTGATTAAGTACTATTTGGCCAAGGGGAAAAAATTGAGCTTGCAGACATGTAGGAATATTTCAAGTGCTGATGTTCACAGCTATGAGGGAGATATAAGGCCTTATAACAGAAATACTTACAAAATTCTAAATAAAACCCTTTTGGCAGATTCATGTCTGAGAGAGTTGCTCTTTGAAGAGTGGCAATAAAAGACATACAAAGAGGTTACATTCCAAATTTGAGTAGTATTCACCTACATTTATTTGATCACTTTCTATCCTGTCCTTCATGTTCTTCTCCACGCTACCGGTCATCTCAGTTTCTTTGCTGTAGTCAAATGCAAATTGTTTTGCATTCTATGTTTTTTTTTTTCTTTATGAGTGTTGTTTTTTCTTTTGTAACTGCATTCTTTTCTCTCTTTGGCTCTCCAGTCCAACTGATCGTTTATCTACTTTTTTTCACTCCCTTCTCCCCTTTTTCTATCTGAGGGCTTTTCTCTTTTCCCTTCTCTTTTTGGGCTTGGCCTTCTGGCAGTATTGATGCTTCAGTTCTTTCCAGTTATGTTTTGAGGAGCTGCAACTCTCTCGCAAAGAGTTCAGCTGTCCATGGTCCAAAATCTAGTTTTGCTATGGCACAGCTGCAGAATTTTGGCAGGGTTCTGAGAAAGATGTTTAATTGTGAAAAAGTACAGAGATGTGAGCCATGCAAGATAAGAAAGAGAAAACTGGAGGCAGAGGAAAGATTAGCACGGCCAGTTTTTTCAGCCTAACATATTAGTTTTCTGCTGTAGTGCCACTTCACCCAAACCTTCCTCCTGCTGTACTTTCTGTATGAAACCTAATTGGAGCAGACCTCATTAGTGATGGACCGGAGTAATGTTTGCTGGCTTAGGTGTGGAAAAAAGTGAGCTGAGAGAGAAAGTTAGAAATAAAGAAGGATCAGTGCTCTTGAAGTAAGTACTAACAGTGATTTCTATCCAAAAATATTTCTCATCAGCAATGTGCAAAAAGGCTAAGGTTGTGTTTTGGACGCAGGTGTGAAGATCAGTGCTGTAGACCATCCTCTGTTCTCACTGCCCTAAAACTTACATGAGAGCCCAAATGGAGCTTGTGATTTAACAGTAGATCTTGATTCCGTGAGGTAAAGTGAGTGATTTGTTACTCTGGTCTTGATGGCTACAGGAAAAATTGATAGTAGGAAAACAATACTGAATTTGCATGAACTGGCTTTGTTGAACAGAGGCTTAGTGCTTCTACTGTATCTTGCACCCAATCCCAATTTACCATCATTTGACTTCACTAGGTTGAGATGGGTGTAGGGACATTTTAATTAGTTTGGTTATTATTTTGGTTTTATTAATAACAAAAAAGTCATGGCACATCTAGCCTGTTGAGGTCTGGACTTTTTTCTTCCTTGGCATATAATACTACACCACTGCCGTGATGTTGTTTGAAGATTCTTTATCTGTTTCTTTGACTGCTGGTTTTTGACAGAGCTGCAATAATGAGTAGTCAAGTACTACAACATTAAACCTGCAAACCTATGCTGTTTGCCTAAGCAATCTGCATTATGCACTGGCAGCCGTGGTTCCTGTGGAATTTATGGTAAATTCTTCTTTTGTTCTAGTTATAAAAATGAATAATTGTAGTCCATCCTTGAATGCTGATGATACACCAGCAGGCAAGAGAGAGCTGGGTCTGCTCCGTCTCTGAATTTTTGTTTTCTCACTGCTCTACTCATTCTTTTTCTTGCATCTAAATACAGTTTTGGATAGAAGCAGGAATGTTGCTAAAGCGTATCAGCCTCAAAGATCTTGCTGCCCAAATGTACCCCTGCCAAGGAAATATTTATTTATTTATTCATTTTGGATGGGGGACAAGGGGAGTAAGGGTCATTTTTTGTTTATCATTTGGAAGAAAGAAAGAAAGAATACATGGAAGCTTTGGGAAAAGCACAAAACAAATGAGAATTACTACACCAATATTATCCTGTGCAGCCCCATTTCTTGAATTTAATAGTAGCAAAGTGTATTTTGCAGGCTAACATCAGGTTTTCTGTACACCTGCCTTCGGCAGAGCTGAGCTGTCAGATGAAGAGTTCGAAATTAGAGTTGTCAGAAGAAGCAATCCGTAAAGGGACACTTAATTTCATCAGTGAAAACTATTCACTATATTAGAGAAAGCTTTTTTTAAAATTAAAACAATTTTTTAATCAAAATGTGTGGATGCACACAAAAGTAGGCAGTCCCAGCAGTTTTAGGTGTACAATCTGACTGGTTTAGAACTTAATCTAAAATTTTCAGTGACATTTATTTATAAACTCATGATTTTTAAAAAAGTATTAAAATATTTAGAAATACATGAACCCTGAAATAGTCATTAATGTAGCTCTGTGTAAGAGACACTGTCTCACAACAAAAATGTCCTTCTATTCTTCTGTTTTAACATCTTATTCCATCTGCTTCTCTCTTCTCTGCAGTTCTGAGCATCGAGGAAGGGCATCTCTCCCTGAAGTCGCCTAGCAATGATTTTACATTCTGGCTATCCTGTATTTGCTGTAATTGGAAAAATGTTTAATTTTTTCAAAGTTTTCTTGATAAGTTATAGAGGAAGCGACACATTATATCCTTTTCAGGGAATGCGTCCTTTTGTGTTTCGATTTCCATGAGAACTGCAGGAAAGAAGTTCTTGAAATAGCTGCTCTTACTTATGCTTGTAGGAATGGGAAGGAGGACACCAGCTGGTAGCATAAGCCCAGACACCTGAGTTACCGTACCATCCTCCTTTGAGATACTCAGCAAGTCCTTCCATTTCTGTGTGCTGTTCTTCCCCCTCTGAATTAAAGCTAATAACTTTCTTCCATCTTTTATAATTCCTGTACCAGTTTACTCTGTCAGACCTGAAATGCAGCCATGTGCAACTCAGCCAAATCAGAGGTAGTTCTGGTGCCTGTACGCCTTATTGCTTTTGCTGCTCCTTACTAGTATTAAGAGAGTGTACTCCAAAAATCTGATAACATATCAGGAAGCCGACTCAGAAAGAATTCTGCTTTTGGTTTTGTTTTTTTTTTTTCTTTTTCAGGGTTTGGATAGCACAATGAGCACCATTACATTCACAAATTGCTGCACAGAACAGACACGGCAAAATACTGAAGTTTTGCCAGCATAGCTAGGCTCCTTGTTTAATCTCTCAAGGCAGGTTTCATCTTAAACATTTTCTAATAGGAAAGTGGTTTTATCTTACATATTTTATTTTATTGAAAGGCTGGATTTTCAGTAATACCTATTTTGCTGATGAAGGTAAGTGCACCCCAGTGCCTTCTGTACCAGATGGAACAGGGATTACAGGAACTCATGTGACATTACTGCAAGAGAAACTCAGAAATAAAAACCAGACCATGACACAGAAGAGATTACAGAACTGAAATTGCATAGTGAATGGAAGAACAGGATTTTGAGTAGTTCTTTATTTTTTTCCTCTTCTGGAGAAGAAAAAAAAGTGAATTTAAGTATTAACCACGCTAATGTTAATATAGGTGAAGTATGTATTTACATGCTGGTAGACATATCTAAAAGAAGAAAAAGACATGGAGCTTTCCTGCCTAATCAGTATATACTCTCTATCGACCATCCTGCAGATACAGTTTGAGATTTATGCTGCTTATGCATGAGTTCATGTATATGAAGAGTTGAGTTTTTTGTTTTTTTTTTTTTTAAGGGGGGGCATTAATCTAAACTAAAAATCTTAAAATGCAAAGGTGCAAAACACCTTTCCTCACTGCTGCCAGAGAGTCTACATCAAGAACAAAAAAGAGATGGGAGTTCAGTGTTTGCAGCATTCACACAAAGTCTTGGATGCTGAGGTCACAACATTCTGATGCTGCCACTAATGCATCTTGGCAGAGGAGGCATCAAAGGGAGTGGCGGAATTGAAGGAAACATCTCTGAAAGGAGTCCTGGTCTTTAAACAGACCTATGTATAAGTCTGTTGATGTAGACAGATTACCTGACTTGTAGGTCAGTCTTATGCAGGCATGCATAAAAACTGGCTGCATGGTAGATGCTGTAGTGTCAAGACCTCTATCTAGAGTATGGCAGTGGTGAGGATAGTTCTGATAGTGACTAAAGGTTTCTTAAACTCAAAAAATTTATTATCATGGAATAGTTATGGTTTCTGTAGCTGTCCCAAGAGCCGCGAATATTTTGAAGTTCAACAAAGCCAAGTGCAGGGCCCTGCACCTGTGTCAGAGATATACCAAACACAAATATAGGCTGACAGTGGATGGACTGAGAGCAGCCCTGAGGAGAAGGACTTAGGGGTAATGAAAATTTCAACATGAGCCAGCGATGCATACCTGCAGCCCAAAAAGCTGACAGTGACCTGGGTTGCATCAAAAGAAGTGTGGCCAGTAGGGTGAGGGTGTGACTGTCCCCCTCTACTCTGCTCTTATGAGACCTTACCTGAAGTACTATGTTCAGCTCTGAGGCTCCCAGCACAGGAAGGACATGGACGTGTTGGACTGAGCCCAGAAGAGAGGCATGATCAGAGGACTGGAGCACCTCCCCTGTGAAGAGAGAATGAGAGAGCCTGAGCTGTTCAGGTTGGAGAAGAAAAGGCTCCTAAGAGATCTCATAGAGGCTTTCTAGTACCTGAAGGAGACCTTCAAGAAAGCTGGATAGGGACCATTTATCTGGGAGTGTAGCAATAGGACAACGCATAATGGCCTTAAACTGTAAGAGGTTAGATTTAGATTAGACATTTAGAAGAAATTCTTGACTGTGAGAGTAGTAAGGCTCTGGAACAGGCTGCTCAGAGAAGCCATGGCTGCCCCATTCCTCGAGACATTAAAGGCCAGGCTGGATGCAGCTTTGAGCTGCCTGATCTAGTGGGATGTGCCCCTGCCCATAGCAGGATGTTGGAGCTAGATGGTCTAAACTGTTCTGTGATGCTAAACTATTTCTCTCTTCTTTTTTTTTCTATGGAATAGTATTGAAACTCATGAAGATAAAATCACAGAAGATCTTGATGCAAGAAAGAGGAGATATCTTGAGTTTGCTTTCATTTAATTTTAGCACTTGTGTGTGAAAACAGATCAAATTCATACGTCAAACTGTCACCCAGAAGATATTAGTGATGCCTTATTTTGAGAGCAGAGATGAAATCCAAATTTCTTCTCACTTCAGGGTAAAATCATTACAATGCATCTAATTCAGTTGCAGCACACTGTTACTTTCATTTTCTGAGGTAAGAAACAACATTGTTGTCTGTATTTGCCACTAAGTCTTGAAGATATTCAAGACTAAAGACTGTAAGACACATCTTATTTGAGTTTATCATTTAACTGCCATTTTACTCTGGTTTCACTTCGAGGATATTTTTATGTGAAGACCGACTTAAAACACAGAAATATTGCGTGAAGATGTAATGTATTTATTGGTTTTGTTTCACAACACATCTTGAGAAGTTTTGAAATTTACTGCTTATCTCATACCCTTAATTTTAATGGGAACCTGGATTTTAGTTCCCATTGGACAGTTTGAGAATTGGCCATGACAAAAGAAGGACTTGCAGAATGGAGTTGATGTATGGTCAGTGAAATACTATTTGTCAGGGTACAGCTCAGGAAGGTCACTTTCAATGCTCTTTCATTACCATATTCTGCAACGTGCTGTATTTAGAACATGGCAGGCCATTACTCACAAGCACACTGCACAAAGCAAGGCCAGTGTTTCACTGTGTCTCTAGGGTGGTTGTAGTTGTGTTAGCTGGTGTACTGGATTCCCTGGAGCTGATGCTTAACAGAGCAGAGCATTTTCTGCTAAGTGTTCTGGGCTGGGATGTCTAAGCAGTAGCATAGCAGTTGTCAAATGCGTATCCCTTCTGGATATTAGTAGCTGTAGCTCTGTCTCTTCAAGGACACAACTCTTACTGCTATATTACATCCTTGTATATTCTTTCTTCCCTTAGTTCGTAGAAACTGTAGACCTATAAGGACTTCCTTATTCCGTGTGCCTCTTTTTGAAACCATATTTGAATTAGGAAGGCAATACAAGGACTAGATTTCTTTTCTTAACCTCATTATCGAGAGCCCTTATCAGCACTGATACGGGACTCTCATGCATTAACCTTCTAGGATGAAGTTATCCAAGCCTGCTTTTTACACAAAACAATTCTGTTTTAAAGCATTTAAAGTGTGAAAACGTTTTTGCTGTTTCTGTTTATAGGAACAAGTCACCTTTGAGCTGAAATGGAAAAATTCAGTACAGAAGATAACGGTTCAACAAAGAAAAATCTTTGTGCTGTCACTGCCATGACTTTGACCACAAAATTTGTGACTTTTAGGGTTTTTTCTTTTTTCACTAAGTTGTTGGAGAAATCTTTTTCAATGAATTGCGCCAGAAGAAAACTTGTGAGTTAGTCAGAAAGTAAAATGTCTGTTTTCTGTGGAGAGTTCTGATATCATAAAATGTTTCTCAATCAAAATGATAGCTAAAAGTGAAAATATTACAGCTTGCTAACTGAAGCTCTGTCAAAAAGCTAGAAATTTTTAGCTTTACAGATTGGTGGCACTGTGAAAATACTGGTCTGAGGACCCAGTTCCAGCACAAGCAATGCATTTCCACTCCAGTTCAAACATTTCTAGAGGGTAAATGTGGTGGAAGCAGCAGCTAGGAACCAGGATTCCTGTCCTGAGGTCAAGGTGTCTCTAGATGTCTTATGACTCCTATGTTTCTTTCTCTGATATTTTCTGTCTCTGACAGAGATGAAACCCTTGGCTGTGGGTTGATGCTGATACTACTCTCCTGAGGGCTAGGGACTTCACAATGGCCGTGAAGACCGTAAAATGTGGCTGAAGAGTCTTTGTCCTCACATGAAGAACAAAAGACTGGGAGTGGATTTTGGCCATGTTGTTCTTTTCTCTGGAAGGACTCCAAGAAATGATAAAGCTGGCAGGAAAATTTGTGTCTGAGTTCTGGTAACCTATTTCTGCTGGTGGAATAAGGGGGTAGAAACAATGTCAGCCCTTGTGGGATAAGGAGAAGAAGGTTGGAAGAAAGGAATAAGAATTGTGCTGGAGTCCCTGTTCCAGCAGGCATGTTACCTTATTTACCTCCAGTTTCTCTCTGACTGGCTTCCATAGATTTGGCATAGGCAAAACAGGAGGAAAAGACAAATGCATAATCAAATTTCACAATTGGCTAATGCCGTGTACCCTCTGTTAGAGGGATAGAAAAGAGTCAAGCTTTCACATCTTTACACTTTTTTTGGTTGGGTGATCTGTATATCAGATGTGTTCTAGATAAGTACTAACATGTTCTTTTCTTCCTCATACCTTCTGAGCAAACAGTGAGATACAGATTCTTATCTGTGATTGAGTCTAAACCATGAGATTTCTTGCGAACTTTTCTGAGCCCTGAGCTTCTAACGTTCTTTCATTAATAAGAGAAGATGGCCTGGCCATGCTAATTCTTTTGTTTTCCTTTGCAATGAAGATGTTTCTGGTGTCATGTGAAGTATGTCAGACTTCTCAGAGATGTCGGAATCACAGTAGGATGACTTTGAATGTTTACACTCTATCTTATAACAATCCGAAGATGAATTCCCAAATCAATCTTTAGCTATTTAAAACCTGTGGAAGATGAATCCCTCGCAAATGTGGATTGCTGAATTAATCAGTTTTGCTCATTGTTATATGATTCTTTTCTCTCTTAATATTCAACAATACACATTTCTTAACATGCCCTTGCACTGTTCAGAAATGAACATGATTGCAAATTATCTCTTGGTTTTTGAGAGCATACCTTTCTCTTGTTCCAACAACAAAACTAGAGATGGTTTTGTGTTATTTATTATGTGAAATGCCTTTAAACCTCTTCACATTGCCTGTTTTCTGTCTGCAGTGAAAGACAGATGATCTTGATGCAGATTCAGCTTGAAGTTGGAGTGTACAGGGCCTCTTGATCAACTGCTGGGCCTGCCTTTGTGCCTGGATGTTTACAGTCAGTCTCTGCCTGCTCTCTGTCCAGGGAATGTAACAACGAAATCTTGCCAGGAGAGGGGCTACAAGCTGTGAAGGTACCTTGCATGGAGGCAGCTGCCCTGAGGAGCACTCGTGAGAATGCCTGCCCTGGGCATGGCAGGACTGCAAGATCTGTGATAAAAGCTTCAACACCAGTGCTAACTGGAGAAATACTCTTCCCAGTAGCTGCTCAATCCAGATTTCAGCAGCTGTTCCAGCTATTGAGAATTATACCCTCACTGTAGCTTCAATTAATTGTGGTATTCATCATAGTAGATCTAATCTGTTAAGTATGCTGCTTTTTGCTTAAGTGGGAATGCTGTAAGAAACAGATAAAATAATTTTGTTGCATGGTAGGTAATGGCTCTCAATTTGATAAATTTGCCAGCTGCTGTGGGAGCCTGTGGGACGGAAGGTGTGATATAAATATCGAAAATGTGTTATTGTTCACCCTGAATGAATCTGCCCCCCCCCCCCCCTCTTTTTAATATACTTCTTTTTTATATTCCTTTCCTGCATTTTCTTCTCTGTTTGGATGGTTTCTGCAAGTCCCCAGGTGGAACTACAGTCATTAGTTCTTTACACTTGGGTATCAACTGCCCTCACATTTTTCTGGCCTTTGTTAGGCAGTTATTTACTTTACTTGCTTTTCTCATTATTCAATCTTTCTGTCTTCTGGGACTAATTCCAAGGCAATTTCAACTTCAAGTGCTTTTCTCTCTAGCGGAGTATAAAATGCAAATTTGGTTCACGGTGCTTAGTGAGTCCAGTTTGTGTGGCTGTACTTGGTTGGTTTACTGTTTTTCTCCATGTACAAGGATTAAATACAATCAGCTGAAATAGAAATTCTTTAAGAAGGGCTAATCCTGATGTGAGTGCATAGAAGAGAGATATAAGGCAGCAGTCCAGTAAACCACCAGCTTGAGGCTTAGTTGCACTTAAATGCCATCATCCATGGAGCCAACTCAAGCTATCAATCAAAATCCTGTCAGTCTAAACAAGTCTGAAGCTTGAAAAAGTTGGCTTTATTTGGCATTTAATTTTCCCTTGGCATCCAAATCTTAGCTTTAATTGGAATATCTCACACAAAAAGAGTTACTTTCAAGTCCACCTGTGAGAGATATTGTGCACAGTGGTCTGATCTCTGAGAAGTTTCAGCTCCATCCTGCAGACATAATGTGAGAGTACATTATGTGCTTACACTGACTACTGCTTTCTTCAGGTGCTGGAACATTTTTGTCTAGGTTTCTGAGCATTGATTATAATCTTTGAATCCTTTGAGATAGTATTATTTTCCTGTTGCACATGGAAGTTCTTCACTCAATTCACTGTTTACTGTGTACCTCCTGTTTGGAAACTGGGCTGCTGAGCACCAGGATTACTACAAGCATTCAAGATGAGAAATGTTAGCATTGTATAAAGCCATGCTATTTGAAATGATTCTTCTCATATTTGTGGGAGTACTTAGTGTTAGCAATAGTAAAATCCTAAAATGAAAATTTAGAAAGCTACACAAGGCCAGTTGTGCTTTCGTACTTGTTGAGAAGTTCTTTCTCTTCCTTGGTTAAGCAGCACAGGACAAAAGGCAGTTTCAGACTTGGCTATCTCTTGTTGTGTCCTGGGGACACAGCAAAACACAGGTGCCAGTTGCACCTTACTCCTGAGGCCCAGAATAAGTGCTGTGACAAGTATTAAAAAACTCAGGGAGCCCACTGACTGTTTAGCCAACTCTGAATACCTGATAGATACCATCTATCCAGATGAGAAGGGGAGCATTTTTATTTTTTATAATCACAGCTAGCGAGAAAAGTTATTATTTT
The DNA here is from genome assembly GCF_002078875.1 of Numida meleagris. Taxonomy (NCBI): domain Eukaryota; kingdom Metazoa; phylum Chordata; class Aves; order Galliformes; family Numididae; genus Numida; species Numida meleagris. The sequence continues at coordinate 42,350,115 of NC_034412.1, forward strand.
TATAATGCCCTTCTGGCCAAAGCAGCCTGCAAGAGAATGAAGAACTCAAAGAGAATGCCTTCATATCCCTGTGATTTTCATCATGTTTCAGTGCTTCTAAAGAGCTCAGCTTTACAAAAGTGACACCAATGAGGCACTGTGAGGTAAGAAGTACCTGTACCACACTTCATGCCATTCTCTTTATTTTCTATAGTCAGTCAAGCATCCTCATGGTGAACAGTGCAGTGATGCTTGAATGCTGAGCCATATGTTTGAAGATGGAATTTCAGTGATGCAGGGTCAGTAGCTGGGCAGCATCGATGCTTAATACTCAGCCCATGTTGCTCAGTATCTTAGCAGAAATACAGCTGTGTGTTCAGTGTGTGGCTGACCATTTGTGCCCATCTGCATGGCTCTAAGCTGCAGGGATGGAGCTAAGGGTCAGCAAGTAGGAAGCAAAGCTGGGTTTGAGCAAGGGGGGCAGTAGGGGAGCCTGGCTGCTGCTTCCAGCTACTTCAGGGGGTGTTCAAAGGGAGGCAGAGATAGGCTCCTGGCAGGAAAAGCATAAGAGGCCACGGGTGCCAGTGACTGTGAAGGAAATCCCTGATAATGCCCTCTGTCACTGGCTGCCCACGCTGCCCACCCGGGGAGCAGGTACAGGGCAGGAGCATGCTCAGCCCTGGGAGTGAGCATCGGGCTGGGAGGCGAGCTCCTCCAGCTGTCCGTTCTTTAAAATAAACATATTTAAAATGTCATCTTTTTGCACTTGTAAGGGTGGCAGTGGCGCCAGTCAGGCTGAATAATGGGATGGGTGTTTGCTGGGGGCTAGCGCCATGATTCGATATGCTGCTGGAGCTGGCAGACTGGGAGCAGAGGAGGGCTGGCTCACCCAGCAGATCTTTAAACACTGGCGCTGCAGATGCTCCACGGGATGAGCTGCGCATGTAGTGGTCCTGCGTGGAGCGGCTGTGCAGACAGCAGGGAGACACTATCAGCTGAACCTCAAACGTAAGTACCGAGAGGAAGGCTTTGAGAAGTGAGAGCTGTGCAGGGAAATGGGAAGGGAGCCTTTATCTCCTGCTTTATATGCTTGTCTTTCGAAGAAAGAAAAAATCTCGTAGAGTTTGTTTTCATTCGTTGAATATTGATTAATCTTTTGTGCAGCTGACGCAGATCTCCCCAGAGGAAAATATGGGAGTTATGTGCTGTTTTCTCTAGATTTTTAGGATGGATTTGGAGTTTAGCTTGGGAACGGGAAAACCCTGTCTGTGCAGAGGCAGATGTAGCAGGTGATTGTGCTGGTACCTGTCTCATTATCATGATGTAGTTGATTAAACCTTATTGTGACCTGATCACTAATGCTTGGAAAACTTTTATGAAAAGAGAAATAGTAAGTGAAATCTTAAAGCAGATTTCAGAGTTGTTATCCTTTTGTGGAGTCAATTATTGTAAAGTGTTATCAATGGCATGCTGTAGGGAGGTTTGTCAATTGTTTATATGGATAACTAGGATTATTTGAAAACATTCATGAAGAAAAGAGGATTTGGTTGTGCATTGCAAATAGGTTATGATGCAGAAAACTGTGATGGGTAATTCCTAGATAGGAGGAATTAGAGTGCTTCTGTCTTTATGCCCCCTATCTTACATATCTGTGACCTCATAACTTAAAATGCACAGATTTTAGGATCAAATATTTCCCACTCAATCTTTGATAACTTGACTGCACTCAATTAGTGAATCCAGCCCTAACATTTAAAGAAATCTACTATGAAAATTGCCTTCTTTTTCTACCAACTATCACACAAATTTTAAGAGTGTCAGAGAAAATTCAGCATGGAAGGAAAGCTGTGGGTGCCATCTCTTTGCGACAGGTCTTTCTGCTGTAGTAAATGAGAAAGAAAGAAAATGGAACAAGCTTTTTGTGGAACCTTCTTAGCTTTAAGTGATACCTAGATAGCTAAATCTAACAGCCAAGCATATAGGAGTTTAAGCCTGTAACTCGTAACTCAAAATCAAATCATTTAAATGCATCGAATGTGTCCTGGCACTGCTGGAGCTATTCTTTTCTCATCGATTTTGCCTTTTTTTATCATATTTTTATCAGGATGGCTGCATGGGTTATGTTTGCTGTTAAACTTTAGAGAAAGTTTCCTAGGAAATCCAAGTTTGTTTCCTGTCATTATTTACTCAGCATGTTTTGAACTACTTCATATTTGGTATTACTTTTTCTTGCCATAATCACAGCCTTGTAAAAACATGAGCACATGCAAATATACCTCATTAAGGACATAAAAGGTTTTAAAGTTGAAAATTTTTTATATTGTTTGCCTGCATTGCTTCTAGGAATTTCAGAGGTTGCAAATTATGTTGTAGGATGTCCTGTGCTTCCAGTGTGCAGGCGTGAAGACCTCCAGAGAGAGGGTGATTGATGGCAGTGGTCTGCCTGACCCAGCAGCTCCTGGTCAAGCTGGATTCCAAGCAGGATCACTGAGAGTCAACTGATAGACCAACTAACATATTGTACTCCATCAAACCACTGAAATAGATTTGTGAATTTTAGGTATACCCTAATAGAAAGTCTTCTAAACTGGTAGTTGTTATTCTGATGTTTACCATACAAATTGATAGAATACTCTGAGGAGCTGCTTAGTTCAATGGATGAGGAAGACCCGAAGACTTAACTGCTGGGGAAGGATTTATGCCAGATGCCCATGAAAGTTTGTATGCTTCCATCAGCGCAGCTGTGTTGCAAAAAAAAAAAAAAAAAAAAAAAAAAATTACTGGTCAGGTGAAATAAAGCCCATGCTGATTGGATGTTAATGTGCATAGCTTAAACAGCTGCAGCTAGTTTAGAGAGCAATGGGAAGGAGCATTGTTGAGCATGCTTCCTTTTCGTATCTGTTAAGCTAAAGCGTGAAGACAAACAATATCAGGTGAGAAGGAAATTTATTAATTTTTGAATTTTAAATAGGGTAAAGTATTTCCCTTAAACCTTCTGCAGACAATGACTCTTGTGATCAGCAAATTATGTGCATTTTTTAAAAATACATACCTAGTTTCTTATATATCTGGTAACTTTTGTCATGACTTTTTTTTTCTTTTAACTGAAAATACTGCTAAAATTCGAATAATTTAGCTGGTTGAACCTGTACCATGATAGAAAAACTTCCTTCATTGCATTCTAGTAATACTATTGCGTGGAAGACTGAGCATTAGCAAATGAGTTAAAGGTGAAGGCAGAGAGCCCCTGGATTTAGTGGTGCTGATTGGGAAAGCTCTTGTGGCGCTTCTTCAGGTTAGTACCAGTCAGCCACTCCTAAAGAAGCTGATGAGGAAAGGCAGCTTACCTTACATGCCAGTGGGTTGCCAGATGTGTATTTGCAGTCTCTCCTCAGCAGTGCACAAGGTTGCAGGATGATGGTGTTCTAGATAATGCATCAAGACCTTCAGGTAACACATTTGCAATAGAACTACTTCATGTTCATTGATAAAAATGATGAAATTGCTTTTTAATGCTATTATTAGCTCAGTGTTTGTTGTGAACACCACCTGATCACAATTTAAAAAAGCCAACAGAAATTAAACGTTTTTGTGGAATTGAGTGGACTGACAAAGTCCAGCATAGGCTCAAATTTGAGGCATGGACAGTGCATTGGTAGACTTTCAATTGTTTATTTTGGGAGACTGTCTGCTGCATATTAGTTTACCAGCTTGTTTATATACTTTTTAAAAATACGGGTTCAGAAGGAGCTGTTTTTTGTCTGTGATAAGAGGTACAACACCTCAAAAAACTTGTGGGGACTTCCCATGTCTTTCTGATTCAATGCAGAAAACAGGCTTATGCCTAACATACTTGTGGGCTTCTTTTTTTCCCTTTTTTTTTTTTTCCTTCTCAGCTCGTAAGAGGAAGCTGGCTTGTACTGAGATTCTCTCTTCTGGTAGCTTCTTACAGAGCTTCAAACTGAAGCTGCAAAAGCGATATATGGGTTACTTCAAATATACTTCATATCTAAGGATAATTGTGCAGACAAGAAGATGATGTGTGTCCCAGTGCTAAAACTTTCATTACATTTTGTAGGGTCTTGAAAAGTGTCCTGTGAAAGTTATGCAGAGGAAAAGATAATTCTCAATGTAAATGAAACAAGAGATCAAATTGGAACTACTGCGTTGTTGTCCTGATGCTTCTTCAGATCAAGATAAAGGCACTTACCTTTAAGAGAGATGTTGTTGCTTCCTCCAAAACAAGTGCTGCTGTGAGATAATCAAGATTTTTTGAGAGATACAGAAGTCACTTTTAATATTCCTACCAAACATGTCACCAAATGCTCCGTTATTTATAAGACTCTGAGTCCCTGGGTTGCTGTGATTGCTCTCTAATTATGTCCATATCACAGTTTCTTATCAGTTTGTCATTGTTGCTTAAGTCTTCCTCTGAAATATGTCTTCAGTACTGTAGTAGCTTGTTAATCTCAAATACGTTTGCCAGTTACGCTTGTTCTTCTGAAGTAAGCTTATTTCTCTAGCAATGCCACTCCACACCACCTAGGGGAAAAAGCATATATATATAGGTTCTTCATAGGTTCTTTTTTTTTTTGTCTTTCACCAAGTAATTGAAACAATATTTAATTTTACTTTTGTTCTAGTACCTTATTTTTTTTAATGCTTTGTGATGTTGCATTCCTGACATCCTGGAATATTTTAGGTTGGAAGTGTGGTTGTCAAGTCCCACCTCCTGTTTCAAGCAGGGATAACTTCAATGTTTTGAAACTTTCTGTGGATGATGATTGCACCGCCTCCCTGTTTCAGTGCTTCACAAATCTTTCTGAATGTTTTGCCAGCTACAAGTGTCAAACAAACTGAAGGAAAGAGCTGAGTGCTACAGAGTTCATAACAATGTCGCTGATACGCCAGAATTTAGCAGATCAAGAATCACAGAGCAATGTTGCATGTGCTGTATTTCCCATGTTTTTTTCCCTGAGCATCTGCTGCCAGATATCAGGTGTAAGACACAGGAGCTGATGGAGCTCTGCTCTGATTCATTTTACAAGTTTTCACATACCTAAGCTTACATGAGGAAATAACGAATATGGCATCCAAAAAGTGGAGGTTTGCTTTAAGCGGCCCTTGCTACCCATGACCAGAATTTCTACAAAATTTCCCAAGTTGGTGCAAAACATCTCTGGTGTCAGGCATTCCATTAACAATATTTGCTCCTGCAAAGCTATCAGGGAAATGTAGAGAGCAGATTCTCTGGCAAAACAGCAGATATTTACACACAGCTAGTAAAAAGTAAAAGTGATGCATAACTGAATTGTAGCTAGTAGAGGAGATGTGTTCATTACGCTTCCTTCATCATTCACCATGAACCGTTCATTGTGAGTTGCAGAATAAAAATATACATAGCAGATAATTTGGCAGCAGAGCAAACACACAGTGATGGAAAAAATATTAGTTATATTATTGGTGATAATTTTCAAATTAGTGTTAGAAGCTCTATACAGAATTTCTGAGTTATCAACTTCTTGATTAACTATTTTATTAAAAGGCATTATCATTTTGAAATACCTCTTTGAAAAGCTGTTATTAGTTCTTGATTTCTTTCTTTCTTTCTTTGTTTACTACAGAACCCATAAAAATAAGCACGCATTTCCATGGAATCTCCTTTAAGTTGCAGGACATGCTTCACAAAGCAGCTCTTGCACACAGACCCCTGCGCAGCATCAGTGTAGGTTTCCTTGAGAAGTGAAGCAGTGCAATGAAACGGCTTCTGATGTTAGAGGCAGTGAGTAAGACCAGAGGTGGCTGGTGAAGGATTGGCTCCCTAGGTTATCAAAAGTAAGGAAGAATATATATAGTTTTTTTTCCAAATAAAATACAAGCAGATAGTTTTCCAGAAGCCAGAGTGTGTATTCAAACCCTTTGAAGCCACAGACCGAGATGTTACGTCCATTGACAGAGATCAGAATTTCAAAATGCAGGGCCTTGTGGAAAAGCAATGACAGTTCTCAGTATGCTCATTTAAAAGTAGCAAGGTGTGGGCATCACCCGGCATTTATGTTCCACTGCTATGGTGTATAAATGACTTTTCCCTGAAGACAGAAGTTTATGTATTAAAGAATAACTCTGATATCACATTTTAACAGCATATGCTTTTCTTCAATGTGTCCTAGCTCTCTGAAAAACATATCCTGAAATTTCTGCCTTGTTCTCCTATGCTAGCAGTAATCTGTTCCCTCATGGACAAAAGAAATATGCACTGAGTTGTGACAGTTCAGATAATTTTGATGCAGTGCTAGCATTGATTATGTTTGTTCAGTCTGTTGCCTCCCTAGGCACGCATAGCTCATGCTGTTGTTTGGGTTGTATTTGAGCACAGCCTCTGATCATTTAGAAAGGGTTTATGACCAAGGGGACAAAGGAGTGGGCTGCGCTGGTGTGCAGGCCTGCGACAGGTGAGAAGGGCAAGGTGGACTGAGTCCCAGCTCAGTTGGGTATAAACAGCTTCCTGTGGCGGGCTTCTATTTACTTGTTTTTCAAAAAGGCTCAAGTCTTGGTTCTTTTGGGTTTTGCACTTTCAGGTTTGATGTGGTCATGTTTAAACAGAATGCATAGATTCTGTTGGGGAATGCTTTTGGAAGACCTAGATAGCACTCCCTGTCTTGGGTGAGATCCCAAACTAGTACTGGAATGGGAATGTTCTCAGAAAACAAGCCTTTAGTATCTTACTTTGAAACTTCCAGGTCTTGGTGGAGGGAGGGTGGAAAACTGCTGCCTCAACGGTTGACTACAGGACAATGGAATAAAGCAGAGGAAAAAAAAAAAATGCTAGTTTGTCAATGCTCTCCACAGACACGCAGGAATGAGTAACACAGCATTCCTCCCATGGCCTGGGTTTTGTTGGCATGCTTAGCTGAGTAACTTATAAAACTTCCAGTAAGCAGTCACATTTCGTAACCCTTGTCCAAGTGGTGCAGATAATGCTCAAGCTGAACCATAATACAGCTGTGCTTTTTTTTTTAATAATTTACCCAAAGAAGCAAACTTCAGGTAAAGTTTTCATCTCCAGAGAGATGAAAATAAGTCCACTGAAAAGCTAGATAGCTTTGTAACAAGTAATAAGATATTTAAACTGTGTGTTTTTGCTTTTATTTGTTACATCTGATTGCTGTATTATTTTCATGTCTATTATTTTTACATCATGCCTTATTACTTATAAAAGAGATGCACTGCTAATACTCTTTGTTCGCATTGGCTCAAAAGACTGGATATGTAGACATCTGAGTATGCCTAACTTGATGAGCAACTAATAGTTTTACTCTCATGGTATTGACAACTTACAAATAATAGCAACTTAGTTTTTGCTGATTTTATCTCTTTGTTGGTTTTTTTTTTTTTCCTAATGCCTCTCATGAATGTTGTTTGATTGATTGGAAGTATGAGAAGCTTAAGTACAGATAGCTAGGACCTGAAAAAAACATCTTTCTAAACATGAGACCTTGAGGACATCTTGTCAAACTAGTGGGAGTTCATGCAAGGGAGACAGCTGGTATTATTTCCATCTCTGTAAATACCCAATATTTGAGGCACACAAACATGCCTTTGGTCATTTTCATCTCGCCCCAGGCTGGGAGTTTGGCACTAAATTATTCTCATGACACAGCACAGAATTTTTCCAAATGAGCCTTGGAGTCAAGTAAGAAGTGCTTTTTCTCAGCTGTCTGCCTAGTTCAGTAGCAGCCCAGAACAATGTTCTGGAATGGCATTAGTTAGATATAAATTTTCTTACAGCAAAAGTCTCAGTTTTTTTTCCACAAGTTTTCAAATCTGTTTCTTTTTCTTTTTTTTTTTTCTTCCCTGAGAGCCCAAGTAAACTGAACCAGGACTTCTTAAAAAAAATTCTCCGTGGACATTCGAACAAATCTTGATGGATAACTGCATACCCAGTCACAACTTCTATCTTCAAGAAAAATTCTCAGACTGCAGTTATTCCTTCTCTCTCCTCTCCCCCAATTTTCTGTCCCACTTTTTGCTGTTCTCCACCTCCTTTGCATCTCTGTTTTGCACTGTATGGCTATGACTTCTGCATGGGTCTGTAAGTCAAGTGCCATACAAACTAAGGACCTCCATCTGGACAAACACTAGCCTAGGTCTGGCCTGCAGTGCTCAACTGCCTCTGGCATTTGACCTGTTGTGTGGGGCTCTGGCTCTCTCTTTCCTTGCTTGTTGCTTTCGGATGAGCTGCATCACATTCACAGTTCAGCTTACTAAGTTAATTATCGTTTCAGTCTGCATTGTAAATGTGTGCTGGCGTGCTCCTGGTATGAACTGACTGGAATGAACTGTGGAAGAAGAGTGTCACCTGGAGACTGATAGGAAAAGTAACTTTTCCCTTTGTGGATGATCATTGTTTGATTTGACTCTCTGCCGGTCAAGTTAGTTTCTACTTACTCTGCAGTATTGCTTTCATAGTACTATCAACCAAAACAAGCAAAGTTGTTTTGGTTTTATTTTTTAATACCCGAATTAATTAACAATATTTTCCATAATTAATTACTATTCGTTAAATATCTGACCATTACTGGCTCTACAGTTGTTACCACATAGCAACTATCTTCCATTTGCTGAGTCAAGATTCATTAAGCTCCACATTTTGTTGTCATTTCAAACCAGATTATACTTCTTAATGAAACAACGTCTTACAGTGAACCTCAACGAAATTGCCAGCAACTTGGCAACTGTTACCTGATGGCTGCTTCATCTGAACAAGCTGTCTCTATAGGAAGTGCAGACTAATGTACTGATTGCTCTTATCCCATCATGCCTGAATATTGTTTACTGTTTTCCTTTAAATTTTCAAGTTGTGATTGTATAGATGTAAGGACTTTTTGTTTAGTAAAATCAAAGTCTACTATATGAGCCTTAGTAGTGTGTGAGCACAGAGAAGCTGCTATGCTGTTAATTCAGTCTCTTGCTAGTGCACGTTAATCCTCTATGTAAGCAAGCCTTACTTAAGCTCATTTCACTGTAAATCATCTCCACAGGATGAGCTTGCTTCCATGATCAAGATCAGAGCATAAATAAGGCTTTGGATACTCTTGTATCCATCTAATGCAGATCACATCACCATTTCTGGATTTGATCTGTTATTTCTTAGCCATTGATTGAAACATGCCCTCCTCTTCTCATTTTAACCAATTTTTTTGCCTTCTACATTGTAATCTTTATTAATCTCACCAGCTGGGAAGCAGAAACAGATGGCTCCAATTATTTGGACATTATTTTATCACTAAAAATCAAATTGAAAAAGCTCTCATAGAATAAATTTCCCCATCTGTTAAGTCTTCCGTTTTTATTTTTGGAGAAATAGACCAAGGTTATTTTTGTATCTGGTGCCTTCTTCTTTTGCCAGCTACTTGAGGGACAGCTGATAATTGTTTATCTTTCATTTGCTTGCAGATCTGTTAGTTGTCCTTCCAAGAAAGCCCTCCAAGCAGCCATGGAGGTGACAGCTTTTTGATGTCATAGTCACATCTCACATAAGGGTACGACAACATTGTGATTGATGCAAGTTGTCAGGTCCAACAATCAAAACGCAAGTGATTGTAAAATTAACTTGGAACAAGCTAAAGGAAGTCAGCAAGTATGCCAGAAGCTGGCCCTGATGCAATTACTGGCATTTTTCACAGACTGCTTGTTTACATTTCTATTTTTGAGTGGGAGAGTCAAATCGTTATGGACATTGTCTTTAAAATCTGCACTCAGGATATGGTTGTGTCTTTATCACATCCTTTGATTCTTCTCAAGTCATCAAAAGGAGGAAGTAAAGCCAACCTGGGAGACAAATGCATAGGTGAAAACGTCTCACATGAGCCCTTGAAAACTTGTGTCACCCATTAAAGAGTCAATATATTGGCTGAACAAAATGTCAAGTGTTCCTTCATTATCTCTTAAATCATGTCATTACAGAGAAGGAGCCAGACTGGCTTATACGGAATAGGCTTTTCATCCTACTTCATGTGGCCATGATGATATGGAGTTCCCATTGAATACAATTTATCAGACTCGTTGTGCTAAGTCAAGAGCAGCCCTGCATTTTCACAGCAGTGTGAAAAGCTGAAGCTGGGGAGAGCATCTTGCACTACATCTTTAAAGTCTGTATTTTTGCAGGCTTCTCAGCTGCACGTTCAGGAGGTCTAAGTTCTCTGTTAATGAAATGAAAATGAACAGACTGAAGTAAAACTGAGCATATGTCATTTTGTTGCTAAAAGAAGGTAGTATAAACTAAACCTCATAAAACCACAATAATGATTGTACCGAACGTGACCTATTGTGCTTTGTTGCTGTTCTGGTTACTGAGTCATCTGGATAAAATTGTAATAGTTTCATTGTTTTTCTTGGGATTGGAGTGGAAGAAATTTGAAAAATTCTTGTATAGTTTTTTAATTTTAATTTTTCATGAGAAATCAGAGAAAACATACAGAGTTGTAATAGCAAAATCAGCTTCTCATTAGAGTGCATGACAAGGGCTTCAATTTTTTTTGTATTTAAATATATTTCAAGTCCTAATCCTCATATAGCAAATATTTACATAAGCAAGTATATAGCTTGTTAATCAAAATTAACATATCGGTCAGCTTCTCAGAGATGGTGTTGTGGGAAAAGAGAAAAATCTTCTATGAATATCCTAAAGCCTTGGTGATAGTTCTTGTTTTCCTCCTGTTGATTTATTCTGGGCTGAGAAAGACTGCGTTAGAAAAGGAACATTTGTTCAACAGAGTAGAGTTTAAATTCTCAGACTTACGTGTATTTAAATTGTTATTCTTAACTTTTTATTTTGTGGAATTATGCCAAATCAGTGAAATATGTGACTAAAATGAAGTATAAATTCTCTTTAATTAGCTTTGGAGCCATTTGTATCATTTTTGCCTCTTTTATTTAGGGAATATTCACTAGTGTGATGCAATTATTTTGGAAAAAACTATATGTGCATATTTATCAGCACATTTATCTTGTTAGATTCGTATTCCGGTGTTGTAAATAGTCTTCCGTTTTCATCTTGCCATACAGCTGGGTGCATGCCATGTGCTGCTACATCAGGGCAGCACTGACAGATTGAATTAGTAGCTGTTTTCTCATTCAGATCTTAATGTTGCTATCACTAAGGTTAACAAACTAACAAAAGCAGATGTGGTATTTTACAGACTTCTTTGTAAGCAAGATGACTTCTCCAAAGCTTGTGTTCATCTAAACAGTGTCCCCACTCTAAAGGCTTGCTAAGATCTCAGGTCTTGTGTAACCCCCAGAATTCACTGCCTTCCAGATTCCAGTCTGTAAGCTTCAGTAGTTCACATTTTGTCCTGTCATTGAGAGTTTACAAACTGTTAGCAGAGCTTAAAAATTACAATGCTTTTCAGCTTTTGACAGAGCTCATCACTAATAATGAAATAAATGGGGCCAAAGCATCCAAGTTAGCTTCCCCTCAGCAGAAGGAAAAGGAGAACTCCCTTTGGGTGTGAACTTCATAGCCTGTTTCTCAAATGAGTTTCTGTAGCAGTGGGTTCCCAGTATGAAGAGGTAATGCTTAATGTGTATGACTGGCAAGTACTACTTGCCCTGAAGCATATCATTTTATATCATACCCCTCTGTATAAGGGTAAATCCTGAGCATCATTACTAGATAGCAAGAAAAGGAAAAAAAAAAAAGAGGAGTCACTTTCTCACCTGCTTTTAGCGTCTTCAGCATGCATTGCCATGAATTAGACAGGGGTCTGATTTGGTGCACGCATTGTTAAGAAGATGAGGTTTGAGGGAAGAAGAGTGAAGTTTGTCATGGATATTTGCATGCCACAGCCCTGAAATGACCCAGGCAGCTTGGCTATGAAAGCATGGAGCCACCTGCTCTTGGTGTCATCGAACAGCCATGGTTACATTTTTCCACTGAGCCACCTTCCCATATACTGCTAGCTCTCACACCTCTTTAAGAGTGAGTGCGACATGGAGACGCAATTTTTCTTGCTGCTTAACCACTGGGAATGGCTATGACACCTATCATTGGAGTCAGTATCAGCAGATAATCCCTTTCATTACTTTCTTCTTCTACAAGGATGCCATCTTTGATGCAGTGCCACTTTGGTGGAGGCCATCCTTTTAGTGGTAGAATCTGACAGCACTCAGAGATCTTGAATTCCACTTTCTGCTTTGAAGCTGTAGTTTTTGTACCATTTAAGATATTGTTTCAGTCCCAGGGGCTTTGTTCCCACTATTTCTGCTCCAGAGCCACTATTTTGTGGATGTTCAGAATGTGCTGTGCATTTCACTCCCTGTTGCTGAAAGCGCAGTGCCCCCAGAAGCACCTCAGTAGCATCACACAATTATCGTGGTAATGCTTATGGCTAGAAAACAGCTGTTGTGGAAGGAACTGTTGTATGCACACCTCGTAGGTAAGTGAGGAATAGCGGAAAGGAGAAAAAGCAGTGTGAGAAACTATGGGAACTAGGAGCCAGCAACGGCAGAGAAAAAGCTGTTCTCATCATTTCCAAGTGGCCCCTTCAATATCTTCAATACATCCAGCTAGGCAATATTTATCATGTTGAACCTGTTCACCTTGAAGGCTATTTGCCTGCCTTGGTAAATAAGGGTTGCCATCAGGCTGATGATTCAGCATCTGCTCATCAGTAATGCTGATGAGAGCTGAGTGGATTCGCTGCAAGCCGTTCTGTTACCACATTTATCCAGTGGTTAGTCTGAATTGGTTTCAAAAAATACATAGGCTGTTGGTGGTGTTTGTTTTTTTTTCCCCCTCCATATACTGATGTTAAAGAACAGTGAAAGAAGTGTCAAGGCTATCTGATGTATTTGTACTTGCGCAGGTAGTGCTATCGCTGCTGTGGTGTTCCTCCGATCTCCTGCCTTTCCCATGACGATTTCCCAGTGTTTGCATTATGGTAAGTCAGTTGTTCCTTTGTGTGTTTTCTGTAGTGGTTAAAAATGTAATGAATGATACCTGAAGGAAACCTGATTTTACCGTGATAGCAGCACAGAAGTGTCTATGTGTTTTGGAAGTGAGTGCTCTGTCTCCCTTCACCAGTTTGACATACTAAGCAAGTGCTCCCAGGAATACACATGCTGAATGTTCTCAGTTTTCCTTTCCTTTGTTTTCTATCCAGGATTTGAACGTGGGCACCCAGCCACACACTGTGACCAAGTCAGAGATCCCAGACCATGTTCTTTACACAGTAGGGACATGCGTTCTTGTTATTGGCTGCATTGGCATCATAGGAAACCTCCTAGTTCTCTATGCATTTTACAGGTACTCAGATTTATTTCCTTTCCCAGCTTGCCTTGTAGTGCATCTGCATCTCTGTGAAGGTGTTCTGCATGGATTTCTTCTTGGGTTAGAACTTCAAGCAAAGGCTGATGATACCAGTTAGGTACACCTCACATACATCCATGCACATCACCAGTGTACTCCTGTGTAAATTCATCATGTTTTAGGGATTCTAAGAAAATGAGGGAAAAAACTCATAGACCCTCGACTTAGTAAGAATTCTAAATAAAAGTTTAAGAAAAAGTTTAATACTTTTGATAATAAGCAGACCCTCTGTTGCAAACTCCTTCACTTCCCCCACAGAATCTGCAGACTGCTTGACTATAGATGATGTTCTTCCCATCAGCCCAGATTATCCTGAAAGAACCAAGGAAGCAATGTGCTACATGAACGAGCTCATGCCATCAATGTGTTCCCTGCTTCAGGCAGATCATAGGATTTCTGTCAGTTTGTGTGCTTTCTGGGTTTCTGACAGTGTAATAGATGGTCAAAGCTACTGCATCTAGAGTACATAAAAGTCTCATGGAAAAAAAGGAAAAGCTGCCGTCTACTCCACGCTATGATGCTAGAAATTCCAAATCCTTTTTGCTCACTGTCAGTTGTCATCATGTGTTTTGATTCAGTGATGCAATGCCAAAAACACCAGGCCATAATTAATCAAGCATCAGTTTACTATTTGCAAATGTTAAAGCAAACAAAAGAGTTCAGCGGTTTTGAATAACTGGGTTTTGCAGTTATAGATTGCTTTATGATTTCTAGCATGGCTTTTCCATTTCTAGCATGGTTTCTCCATTTCTCTTGAAATTAGTTTTTTTTTTCAGCTGGCACAATGAAAGCATTAAACCCTCAAAGTGAGAGAATCTCTGTAGGCAGATGAGCCCTCTCACCCACCTGCTGCAGACAATTAAGAGAGCCGTGATTTTGTAAGAACTGCAGAAATAGTGTGATGGCCTTGCAATTTATTTCTCAATATTTAGTAATATGAAGAAAGGCATTCACATTAGTTGCAAATATTGTTATATTGGAAGCACATCAGAGAGGCCTCAACTGATAGGCTGAAGGAATTACTCAGAAAATTTATTTCAAGTCATTTAGAATTTCTTGAAATTCCATGCAGTTTTCAAGAACAAAACTGTTTATAAAATCCTGTTTGTTGCCTGCATCTAGAAGAATGTGAAAAGTCACCTCTTTTTGTATTCTGTGTACCTCGCACTATGAAAGTCTTGAATTCAAACTCCAGGTATCAAATTTCTTAATTTAGCTATGCAACCAAAACAGCGTTTCACTCTGAGGGGCAAGCAGTTCAGCATTACACCTCAGCATATCCATCAGAAGTGCCAACTGTAAGGTAGAAGTAAGATGAACTCATGAGTTAATTTAATGTACCTTTTGGGGCATAACATTTAATCAGCAGAATGAAGGAATATTCAGCCAGATAATCCAAACTAAAAGAGAGGTGTTCATTATTATGTTAACAGCATTTTTATTCCCCTTAGCTAGGGCCAAGGGCAGTCTCAAATACCAGTTGAAGGATTCCTAGGAGATCAAAACTACAGGTTACCTGAAGCGCATTTTTCAACTTCAGAGACTAGTATTGCTCAGTGCAGCACACGCTTGCTGATGCTTTTACAGGGAACCAAGGAAAGAGGCAGACTGCTCTTCTCTTGAAAAAAAACGTGTGTTTAAGGATAGCTGGAATTCTTCCTCTGTTGGAAGAGAAAGGTGGTTTTTTTGTTATCTCTCCTGCCTCTGTCAATCATCATTTTGAAATGACTGCATCTTTAGCTGTGGTAATTGACTGATGGTTGGCAGTTGATTGAATGGCAATAACTGCTCATTGCCACCTGGAGACTGTTGATGCTAGTAAATAAAACAATCAAGATAGCTGTTTGTTCATTTTGCCTATTTCAAGTGATGCATTTCTCATCTGTTTTTAAGCAATAAGAAGCTGAGGACACCCCAGAACTTCTTTATAATGAATTTGGCTGTGAGTGACTTCCTGATGTCAGCTTCTCAGGCCCCCATATGCTTTATCAACAGCTTGCACAGAGAGTGGATCCTTGGAGATATAGGTACTTTTTGAGACTAATTCATCTCTCACTGGCTCTATTGTCTTTAACATATTTTAGCAGTAACAATATTGGCTTATGCAATGGAGAGAGCAACACAAAACTCTGGAATTACAACCTAGGTTTTTGACATGATCCATCCATGTGATGACATGTTTTGTGTAGTAGTCTTTTTTTCTCCATCTCAGGTTAGAAAGATAGGAGTCAACAGCAACATGTAATGATGGCCATTTAGCTTCTGAGGGCAGATGCCGTGGCTAAAGATGGATAGGAAAGTTTTATTTTAATTAAAAATATTTTTCCTGTTTTAGTTCAAGAAGGAGTTAATATTTAGAAATGTACATTGATATCAATTAATATGCTCCTAGGACCACACATTTAATTATGGAAATGTATAGGTTTGGAAGGACTATGCAGTGGACAAAGAATTGTTTGGATGGTTGCAGGCTGTGGACAAGTGCTTCACATCCAGGTGGAGGCCAGTAGTCATGACTGGTGTCCCCCAGAGGTCCATCTTGGGACTGTTGCTTTTCAATGCCTTTTTTAATGACGTAGACTGTGAGATCAAGTGCACCCTCAGCAAGTTTGCTTACAGCACTAAGCTGAGTGGCATGACTGATACAGTAGTCAGTCTTGAGTACTGCACTTGGGAGCCTAATGAGGTTCAACAAAGCCAAGAGGAAGGTGTTGCACATGTGTTGGGGCAATTCTAGTACGTGTTCAGACTGGGAGAAGATCTCTAGCCTAAGAACCAGAACTGCTAAGTTCTGGTGGACTAAAAGCTTGACACAAGTCAGCAGCATGCATTTGCAGCCTGGAAAGCCAACAGTATCCTGGGCTGCATCATTTTTTGAGATATCCATTTGTCATTAGTATACAGATATCTGCTGCAGCCTGCTAAGATCAATATATTGGGCAACAGTCCAGGAAAATGTAACCTTAATTAGATTGGATTTTCTTTGAGGCAGTTTTCCACTGAGATAATGTTCCCAGCTACAGTCCACAGTAGAGAGTAGGTCTTGCTAATACATATGTTTGTTCATATTTTATTTGTGTATGTGTTTTTACTAATGAACACTTGCAATGCAATTGCAAAGCTAAGAAAATTATTCTAATGGGAGAAAGGCCCTGGGCTAGGTTTCTGGGGTTTTTTTGTTTGTTTGTTTTGTTTGTTTTTAAAAAAAGATGAGAGCGTGTGTGGGAATTTATGAGATCAGACTGTGAGAGAAAACAAATATCTGTTTAAGAAAAAGAAAACCCTGACATTGCCATTTTCTGCTTCAGGTTGTGACTTGTATGCTTTCTGCGGGGCACTCTTTGGAATAACCTCGATGATGACTCTGTTAGCTATTTCTGTTGACCGCTATTTGGTGATCACCAAGCCCCTGCGCTCCATCCAGTGGACCTCCAAGAAGCGCACCATGCAAATCATTGCTGCTGTGTGGCTGTACTCGCTGGGGTGGAGCGTGGCCCCACTCCTTGGGTGGAGTACGTTGTCTGCTCACTCTCTCTTGGTGCAGTCTGCTTTTACCCTGTTCAAGATTAAAAAAAAAAAAGAGTCTGGAAAATTTCCTGAATGAGTGCATAGCTACTGCCTGATGGTTTATTGTCATATAATATTATCTACGTTTATTACAGTGTAGTACCCTGGCTTTTTGTTTGTTTGTTTGTTTTTTTGCCCTGAGTTGTGTTCAAGATGACCAAATTGCAGACTGGGCGTTAGGTGCATCTGAGAGTTCGGCAGTCAGGACCTCCTCTCCATGTGTGCACTTGCATATAATACAACCAGCATGGCTCTCGAAGGCTATCCATACAGCATCGCTTTTTTTTTTAATTGCTTAGTTGTTAGATCAGTAACTACACAAACACTGGTCAAATGTGCAAATAACATATTCCATGTATTTCATAGGTTCCTATGTGCCTGAGGGCTTGATGATATCCTGTACATGGGACTACGTAACCTACTCCCCTGCAAACAGAAGCTACACCATGATTTTATGCTGCTGTGTATTTTTTATTCCCCTGATAATAATACTCCATTGCTATTTATTTATGTTCTTGGCCATAAGAAGTACTGGCAGGTAAGCAGCGTAACTGAAATATGTGAAACTAGTTTCTTCTTGAATTAGAACATTTTCTCAAAGTCTTTCTCTGCAGATAAATCTGAATCTAAAATTAATCTCAGTTGAAATCAGAAATAAAGTGACTGGTCATTAACAGCTGTAACTGGAAAAATGTTATTGCCAGTGTGAAAACTGGAAAGGATTATATTCATTTTGGTGTAGGAGACCAAGTAGTCTCAAGCTGCTCTAATCTTAGCCCAAAGTGTGGTAATTAATAGTACTTTAGATAATTTGAAAGTTTTGATTATTTGTCTTTCAGATTTGCAATATGAGGAATAGGATGCTTGTGTATTACAGAATGAGTAATGTGAGCTGCTCCATAAACATGACAGTTCTTGTATTTTTTGACAGCTTTATTTAAAGAAAGCATCCCGAAAAGCTTGTGGTTCACTCATGCAGATAAACAACAACAAATGTAAAATTTGCCTGCGCATGTTAGTATGTGTTTATCGTGTTTTTTTTCCCTTCAAGAATTTTAGTCTATATTTGTAGAGCTGAAGCAAAAATTCAGCAGGGTACTAGATCTATAAAGAAATTTCATTTTGTCCAGTTGTTTCCCTTAATGAGTTAACTAGATTTTCGCATAAAGCTGTGCTTTTTCTTGCTCCATCTCTGATAACAATGAAGGGCAGGGGATGCACAATTCTTCACCCTCGGTGTGTCAGGGTGAGGACGTGGCAGTCTTGTCCTGTAGTCCCAATGGCCCCTCTGCTTCAGTCACACAGTCAGACTGAGCATGAACAAAACGTCTGGGAGCATTGTATAGCAGTAATTACCTTCTAGATTTGTAGGTATCAGAGGACAAAAGAAGAGTGAAAGCAGGAAAGATGAAGTCTGCTTTATTTTTGTACGCCATTGAGAATGTGTTAGAGATGTTGCTCCTCACTTATTCATTCTCTTACTTGTATATCTGTATCTTTTTTCCCTTTACAGAGATGTCCAAAAGCTCGGGTCCTGCAGCCGCAAATCCTTCCTCTCTCAGTCCATGAAGAATGAATGGAAACTGGCAAAAATTGCATTTGTGGTCATCATTGTGTATGTCTTGTCCTGGTCTCCATACGCTTGTGTCACTTTGATTGCCTGGGCAGGGTAAGTAAAAACATATTCCAAAGAGTATTTATACTGAAATATAAATATAATTAGTGTTGTCAAGGGTTTTAAATGATTGTTAATTAGTGGTGATATTGCACACTTCACAGAATCATATAGGTTGGAAAAGAACTTCCAAGATTTTCAAGTCCATCCATCAACCTGGCCTACTGAGTCCCATCACAGCACCGTGTCCCTTAGTGCCATAATGTAGTTCCCAAGGGTTGGTACTGGGACCTGTCCTCTTTAATATCTTTATTGATGACCTGGATAAAGGCATTGAGTGCACTCAGTAAGTTTGCAGATGACACCAAGTTGGGAGGAAGTGTTGATCTGCCTGGGGCTAGGAAGTCTCTACAGAGGGATCTGGATAGGCCAGGTAGCTGAGCAGAGGCTAATGGAATGAAGTTCAACAAGACCAAGTGCAGGGTCCTGCACTTTGGCCACAATAACCCCAGGCAATACTACAGGCTTGGGGCAGAGTGGCTGGAAGACTGTGTAGAGGAAACAGACCTTGGGATGTTGGTTGACACTCAGCTGAACATGAGCCAGCAGTGTTCTTGGTCACCCTCAAATAGATAAATGATTATTTGCATGTCTTTCATTCCTTCCAGATAAATGAAACCAAGTATACATTGCCAAAAACAAGCCTTTCATCTGAGTAAAGAATGCATTTGAACAAATTTAACTTTTCATCAGTGCTTCTTATTATGAGACCACAGAACAGAAACAGTTAAAAAGAATAATATGTTTCAGTAGTTTAATATTAATCCATGGTATAGCTCTGTATAATGATTTTTCCTTTCTTATAGCCGAGGAAATACTCTAACGCCGTATTCCAAATCTGTGCCAGCTGTTATTGCTAAAGCCTCTGCGATCTACAACCCCATCATATATGCAATAATTCACCCAAGATACAGGTACAGTAAGCATATAGGTATGTGTATAGGTCTACAAGAAGTGTTTTCAGAAATGAATGAGCAACAAGAACTGTTATTCAGCTTGTCACCAGATTTTCCTGCACTTCCTTCAAAGCATATCTTCCACAAAAGGCTGTGATAAATTCTGGGGGGAAAAAATGGGGATTCCATGGTGATGAAGGTACGAATGCCGCTAGGTGGCAGGGTGGGTTGTCTGTACATGGATTGTCTTGCCTACGAAGCGGAAAATCTGCTGTTACCTTGCCTGAAACAGATTTTGGAGCTGGAGCGCAGAGAGCCAATTATTTTTAATGCCTGATGAATGAAGGTGTGGTTGTAAACTTTTTACAAGGCTGAATACATTCCAGAAATGGTGAAAACAGATTTCGTTTGAAAATATCTGCTATCATAACTAAGACATTTGCATTCTCCAAGAAAACTGAGTCCATCGTAGTTTTTGAAAGTTGTCTAATATTTCAGCTTAGAATAAGAGAATGACTACTACTCAGTGGCTTGCAGAAGTTTAGTAAGAAGGAATGCATGGATGGCTGATTTATTTTGAGCCTGGTATTATTTTTCTGACCCAAAGCTATGGTGTTCAATGATTTCTTCTATTATTTTTACAAGTATGTGTTTTCAAACCAGATACCATATAGTGAACTGCTTCAGTTAGTCTTTTTCCTGCCGGCACTGACTTTTATTCATGCGAGGCTGTATTAAGGAAAAGGCTCTTGTCTCTGAAATCCTGTTCTGACTTTCTTAATATCCTTTTTCCCCCCTACTTCCTGATTTATATTTCAAGGCATATCAACAACAGAAGTGTTTATGCAGATGTTGTGAAGATGTTTTATAGACTTGGGAGTCATCCAGTCAGAAAAAGGTGTGCTGTTGCATCCCTTGTGATGAATCAAGCAAGCAGATTTAAAACTCAAAAGACTTTGCCAGCAAGTCAGCTGGTGAAAATATTTTGGCAGAACCAATTCTGCTTGGACAGTGAATCATGAATATGTATGTAAAGATCAATATTTCTGGATAATTTCCAAATCTAATCTTTCACACTATGTCTTTAAAGTAATTTATCTGATAACATCATTAATGTGCCAGTCTGTTCAGGCCCACGAGTTAGATGTTTGGCAGGGGTGGCTATAAATTGCTGTTTTGCAGTGGAACTACTGAACTGAGTTAAATCTAAGTTCCTTTTGAAATCTTTCTCGAAAGAAGCACCCAGAAATCAGGATCTAAAAAATTCAGGTACATATCAAACCGAATATGATACATTACCAAAGCAGACTGCTGTTTTGCACAGAGTTGTTGGCGCTGCATGTTAATATTTTAACAAATTAAAGAAGCTATTTTGTGGGGTTTCCTTTCATTAAGCAGTGAAAAAAAAAAAAAAAAACCAACAAAATACATTACGAGTGTAACCGAAAACGTAATGTTTTTCTCTCTGCTAGCTCTTTTCTGGAGAGCTGAAATGCCGATTTAAAATGTACTAAGTTATTCAACAAATCTGATAGTTACAAAACTCACAAGGAAACAAAAGGTAAGAAAATTTCTCCTAGAATCAAGGATTTTACAACATACATCTGCTTGACTTGTGCCTCTCAGTAAGGCCAATATGCTATACGTTTCCCATTGATACATAAGTTCTATGCATTTGTTATTTTCCACATCCCTTGATTCTTGTTCTTTTAGATATGTCCTGTTATTAGCTTCATTTCTTGGTCTGATATGATGGATTAGGTGGCACTGTAGAGGTGTTGCACCAAATGCAGCACTCTGGCTAGCATCACCCTGCCACTCCTTGGCAGCAGTGAGGAACATGGTCAGTTGGCATTGCATAGGGAAGGCTGCAGGCTCACTGCCTCTTCTGCAAGGTTGGGAGGAATATGGCCGTATGACCATTACTCTAGTAATTGTTTACTGAACAATGCAGGTTTTATGTTTGGAGCCGGGGTCATCCTCCTCTACTGTGCATGTGTGAAGCAGAACACAGTGTTAACACCTGACTGGAGTTTATGGGAGCTACCATGATACAGATAAAGAACGATGTCCGATACCCCCACAGTAAAGAAGTTCTTCCTCATCTTTGTATGGAATTTCCTGTGTTCCAGTTTGTGCCCATTGCCCCTTGTCCTATGTCTGGGCCTCCTTGAGGGATAACTTCCCTTGACCTGCTTCTGGCCATGCTCCTTTTAATGCATCCCAGGATAGCATTGGTCTTTATGGCCACAAGAGCACACTGCTGGATCGTGGCCAGCCTGTTGGCCACCAGGACACCTAGGTTCTTCTACTCAGAGCTCCCTTCTTCACTTCTCATCTGCTTTACCACAGAGGCCTTTTTACTAAGTAGCTTGAAAGTTTTCTGAGTTAATCTTTCAAATAAATTGGAAGCAATTGTGTTTTCCAAGCTAGTTTCAGTTCTTACTGCTCATCCATGCAGCTCTTCCATGAGTATTTTGATACAAGGCCCTGAAACCACCTGATATTTTCATTTTGGCCTTTCAGTTGAGTACTTTCCACTAACTATACCATGTTGTTTCCACGTGTACTTCAAGGTCCTCTTCAATCCAAATAAAAGATCTGGCGAGTTGGTAGAAAGTGCTGCCACTGCATGATTTTCAAATCCATTCATCAGTGTATCATTACGTAGTTTGTCTTTCTCTTCACCCATTTTCCTTCAGGAAAACCATCCACAATGCTGTTCCCTGCCTGAGGTTCCTAATACGAATATCAAAGAATGATCTCCTGAGGGGCTCCATAAATGAATCATCATTCAGGACCTCTTTCTCTAGCCACCAGTCTGTTGCTGGAAGGACCAAGAACACTTGTGTTTCATCAGTTTCCACTGGAGAAGCTGTAAGTCTTTTCTTGTTTCCACCAAGCAAAGTGAGTATACTGTCTCTCTAACTCCCAGAATAAATTACTGTAAATATGTCGGCGCTTGTCCCGTTACAGAATTCCCTCAGTCAGTGTGGCATCAGAATAGCAGGTTCTCTTTATTGTGTTTTACACACATCTTATATATCCTTCACTCGTAAGCAGTAAATCCACTCACGGTTAATTATCCTTAAGTTCTTCACAACAACATAGATAACAAACAGAGGGTTCCTTAACTGTCCCAGATGTGACCACATTAGCTGTGCATACTAAAGGAGTATTCTGTTTACACCTTAGCCCTGTCTCCAGACTCCGGAGGCCTCATAGCGATAAAATCTACCAGAGTCTGTTGAGCTCTTTGTTGTTAAATCTCCCCCCACATAAATACATACTAAAAATTAAAGAATGGAAAAGAGGGTTTTTCTAGCAAAATTATTTTGGATGTGTGAGGTATTTTCTCCAAAGCTTTTGTGGGAATTCAAGAATGATGAGTTTTGATCAGAACAAACATCGAAGCTGGCATATCTGGGTGATTCAGATGCTTACTTGGAGCATGGATGTTTGAGTTCAGTGCTAATTAAAAAGAGCCATTGTCAGGCACCTCCAAGTCACCAACAATTTGCCTCGTAATCAGGTATCTCTGGGAGGGGGAGAGAAGGAAAATCATCTCCCAGATGAAGACTTCTAATCTATCCAATAGCGTCCTACTGTTTTGCAGGAAGTCCATATTCTGTAGTGCAGTGTTCTGCAAGCATCATACCTTAAGTCTCGGTAAGGCTGGTGGACTGGCTGGAGTATAGCTGCCTACAGCACGTGGGTGTTTTGCAGGAAAAGGTTACAGGATAGAAAATCAGGATATGTAAGC
The DNA here is from genome assembly GCF_002078875.1 of Numida meleagris. Classification (NCBI taxonomy): domain Eukaryota; kingdom Metazoa; phylum Chordata; class Aves; order Galliformes; family Numididae; genus Numida; species Numida meleagris. The sequence goes on from NC_034412.1 coordinate 42,373,367, forward strand.
AAAAAAATATCAACGTGAGGCCTGACCAAACAGAATTAAATGGGAAGCAGGTGTCGCAAAAGGCTCATAACCTTCTACAAAGGCCTAAGTTCCCATGATGGGCTGAGCAGCAAGTTCCTGGCTCTTCTCCTGAGCCAAGTGGTAGTGGTCTGAGTGAGGAGAAAGAAGTTATTTGCCTGCTGCACCCTTTGAGCTGCTGCTGCACCCAAGGGCTATCACTGACAGTCAGACCATGGTGCTATGTTTTAAATCATAACAGTGCTGAATGGTGTGGGGAAAACTGGGGTCCTTGATTTAGAAATGAACCTAGGACCACCAGGAAAACCAGTGTGTACCTCTCTTAACAAGACAATGTTCAGGGAACCTGTAGATTTACATGCTCAGACCACTGATCTCACATGTCCTGATCTGTATTTTTACTGTTCTCTACTTGGTTTGTGTGTGTTTGGCTGGGTTAAGCAGGATGGATGGCCCAAGCCTCCAAATGGAACAGCATGACTATAAAGTCATTGTTCTGCTCCATTGCTGTTGTGGTTTTTGGAAAATTTATGAAGGGCCCACTCATTGCCCATTAAACACTAATGATGTTTTGGAGAAGAACCAAGCCTGTGGAGCTTGAGAAATCCTTGGTGTTCTGGGCATCCAGTTGGGATATACACAAATGTGGGTTTAGATGTGTGTGCATCCATGCTTCTGGACGGTCGTGCAGAACGCCATAATGTATGTTAAACATATTAGTTGCATTTGTTTAGATAATGTGAACCCATCTTTAGATACCAGATGCTAAGCAATTGTAAGCATAATACAAACAGTGAGATAAAACAAGGATGAATAACTTACTGTTGAAATCATGAAAGATGATTTAATCTTTTTTCAAAGAGTTTTTTTGATTCATAAAAGTAGTCCAGGGTAGGTGAGAAAATCAAAATTCAAGCCCCTCCTCATGAGAGTTTTGAGTGTGAGATCTGTGTTAGAGCAACTGTAGTTTTCTGTAAGTGTAAGGTTCCTGCTTGAGTTTGAGAACTTAAAATTTGAGAAAAGGTGTAACTTTCTGAAATCTGTTACTGTTTTTGATTAGAACTGGAGCGATGTAGAGCTTGACCCTGTAGAGTCAGCTCATGAGAAACTGCAGCCTCGCCGAAGTCATTCTTTCTCAGAAAGTCTGAGACAGGAGAAGAGAGACCTGCTCCCAGAGACTTATAGCTGCAGTGAAGAAACTGAAGAAAAGGTAAGGAAAAAAAAATGTCTTTGCTGGGGAATCTCCATTGTAATAGCTAAGCTTCCTGCAGCGTGTCATCTCAGAAATAATAATTTATTCTTTATGCCCATCTGTTTCGTCTGCAGGCTTTATTTGTACAGATTCTAATGTCCTCTCCATCCTTGCTGTTTTTCATTTATTTTAATTAATGAGAATGCCATTAATGCTTTTTAATTTTTTTCACCAATATGTTGCCTAGTTTTGGAAAGCCAAGAGCAGCTCATAGCTCTGAAGCAGCATTAAAGAGGATTCAGTAGGGTTGTGTAAGAAGTTGACTTCTTTGTCTCTTTGCATGTTTATCTGCCCCAGCTCTGTTTTCTCCTATCCTGACCCTCATGATCGCATTGTGAAAACCTCTTTTCATGACAAAATAAGGACTGCAAAACAGAATTTGACATGATAGAAGCTGCCTTTTTTCCTCTTTTCAGTGTACATTAAAATGTTTTATTTTTGTTGAGGGGGAAGACAAGAAAGAAACTCCCATTTCTCCCTAAGGGTGGGAGAGTCTGGCAGATGCCACCCTTCCCTCACTGAAAGAGGAGATGGTGAGTACTCAGAGCATCTTCTGTGGATGCATTATACAACCTGCCCAAAATGCTGAGGTCTGGTGCCATGCTGTGAGGATATCACTCCCCACTCTCTGCAGAACTGCTCAGGATGGGAGCAGTAGGTCACCTGATAGCTTCTGCCACTGCTATACAACCAGTTTCAAGATGAGTACTTGTATGGAGGCACAACGTCAAGCATATGTCAGTGCTGCACTTTCAGTAAGAAAGAATTAGGGCATACAATACACTGCCAACAACTGGACATGGCAGCACCTGATTTTTCATGGAGCTGGTCAGGTGTAGAGACTGGTGTGGAAGAGACAGCATAGCTTAAAGCAGAACCTACTCTGGAAATTTCCAACCATCTGATGGTATGGCTCCTGCATGCATCTGCCCTGTCTTCCTTCATGTGTCTTGTTAAGGTCAAGTCCTGGGAAACCTCAATCTTTCTCTGTGGTTGTTGTGAGTAGCACTGATTGAGAACAGCAATGTAGGAAGTGCAGCAGAGATGATGTTGTTGCAGAGGCACAGGCTCCTCATATTGTTTTTCACTCTCGGAGAGGAGTGGCAGAACTGTTAGATTAAGCAAAGTCCTGATCCTGTGAAAGACGTGCTTCTGCTCTGCACAACAGACATCTTTGTGAAAACTTGTGCTATGCAGACAGCAGGAGCAACCTCACTCTGCTGACCTTCTTCCCTTCCTTTCTTTCTCTCTGTTCTGGTAACAAAACCCCTACGGCCAGGCTGAGGTAAAGCTTTCAGGTCTCACTCCTTGCAAGTCAAGGGATAGGATGAATTACCGCAGTCTCTGCACATATGTCTTCCATTCTATGGGGATAAAAACTACTGAAGAGACCAAACCCAAGTCTCATGGACCACCTGCACCGTGGCTGCTAATTACTTGAGTCTGACAATATTGACCTAAACTGACTTTAGGATGGATGAGTGTCCAGCTTTTTGTCCTTGCCACAAGATAACTTCTTGCTGTGAAAGGACTGTAGCTAGGCCTTGGCTTCAGCTGTGGTGGCAAGTGACATGGACTCAGAAGTCATGCATTCCTCCCTTGCCATCTATCAGTAGCCCAATCTGTCTGAGGCACAGAGTAAAGAAAAAAATCTTAAACTTTTCTTTAATAAGACCATCTCATCAGCACCTAAGAAATTAATGTAGCTCTGAATTCTTCATGAAATTGTTCTTTAATGTGCATTTGCAGTTGAGTTGCCAAAAAAAAAAAAAAGAAAGAAAGAAAGAGAAGACATCCTTAAAAGCCATTTCAGCACCAAAACCCTATAAATCAATAAGAGTTACCTGCCTGAATCCTTCAAGATTCAGGATTCAAGGAGGTGAATTGATGAAGTTTGTGGGTGACATGGGAATATTTGCAACAGAGGAAATAATTTATAAATTTATTAGGAGAAGCTCAAGCTATGGCTAATTAATATACTTTAAAACTGTACAAAAGAGAAGTGAAAACTTCTAAAAACCTCTTAAAAAAAAAAAAGAGAGCTATTGTTAATAGCTCAATAACACCACCAAATTCCATTAGACTTCATGGAAATGCATATGTAACAAAGTAAACACTGCATTGCGTGTTAAGTGTTAATTCTCCCTGGGAAGGAAGGAACATGTAACATCTCTTTTCACACCCAACCCATTGATTTTATAACCTTAACTGACATTTTCTACATCAAGCCAAAATTAATCTCTCATTCCTTTCATTTTCAGTGCCTTTAAATATTAATTAACACTTTCAAAGCTTACTTCTATGACTCTGTTTTTGTACAGGATCAGTTATGGAAAGTTCACAGAGTAGCTGTTGTCAAGGCCAAGTTAGAAATAAAACTTTCAAAACAAAGAGATGGCGAATGGTTAGCAAAGCAGAATCTTGGTTGCTGTTCTTTCCTCCTTCCTTGATGGAAGTATTGTTCAGTGTACAAAGCCACTGACTTTTTATGTGGCAGCAGAAGGAGCTGATTCAGGACGCCGTGAGTACGGTGCCTAGAGTCCTGTCTGAGATCTTTTCAATGAGAGACGATTACAGTTACCCAGTACTTTCAGACATATAAATGAGAGAGAGAGGAAAAAATGTCAGACACAGGAATGGGCTTCTCTTTTCTTTTTGGTCTCTGCTGGTACTTGATCACATCATCTTTTGCTTCATTTAACATTCTGCTTTCCAAGCTGTAGATGTTAACGCATCATGATTTTCCTCCTTTCTAGTCAGTGATTCAAACATCTAGAAAATTTGATGAGTGACTGATGTAGCGACTAGTGGCACTGAATATTCCAAGTACTGGTTTGCAGAGACGCTAATGCTTTTCCCTCTGCTCTAGGTTTCGCTGTCATCCAGCTGCCTGGAGAAGCTGCTGGGGCGGTCAGCACTCCCCAGCTCCCCCATAGCACTCGTGACCAGCTCCCTCCGAGCAGCCTCTCTGCCCGTTGGTTTGAACAGCAGCAGTGTCAGCAGAGGAGGAAGCTCAGATACCTCACAGATGGAAACTCAAGAAAGTCATAATAACAGAGGCCTGAACTCTATCATTAGCAATACAGTCCCTCGCATCATTGTCATTCCTACCTCAGAGACAAACCTATTTCAAGAGGAACCTGAAGAGGAAGAGACTGAATTATTCCACTTTCATGACAAAAAGAACAATCTGCTGGATTTGGAAGGGCTTAGCTCATCTACGGAGTTCCTCGAAGCTGTTGAGAAATTTCTGTCATAAGCGCATCAAAAGGAAACTTTCTGGCTATTATTTTCTTGGCATCTTCTCCCCTTAATTATACCAAATAACTGAAGCCTTGTAGGTTAGATCATCAGGCTTTTTGTATGTCTATATGGTAGTCACTAGGCAGCCTTCAGATTTATCTTTGCCCAGACCAGTTCAGGCATGGAAACAAGCTTTCTTTCAGATCTAGCAGTGGAAGATCTGGCAGCAGGATCAAGCGGCATCAGTGGAGTTCGCTGCCGGCTTCATGGGGCCCTGAAACTTGATTTGCAACCACAAATACCAGCAGGAGGAAAAATAACTGAACAGAAGTAGGGGTAGCTGCTGAATGTTTCTGCTACCTGCATGTGAAACCACATTCCTGTTTTGGCAGCTCTCTTCTGGATGGTGATGGTAAGCGCCACAAAACCACAGCTTTCCACCAGCCCCAGAGGTAATATGGCTAGATGATCGTACTATCTTTGAATCAAATTATTTATATAAACATATAAATATAAACATAAATACATGGACTGATCATGTAGCTGGGAGGAGATTGCTTGCGTATAAACTTCAGTCATAAAATTTTGGATTTTACCTCAGCATTAATGTAACCACCTGAATGTTGAAATGCAAGGTGCTATGTGCTAAAACACATAATTCCACCTACAGAAGTATTTAGAGCACCTTCAGATTTTCATTTTGGATTAAAATGTATATGAACCCTAATGAATCTGTGATTAAAAGGATGAACTTCCACAGCTGGCTTGACAATTCTTTCATGAGAATAAAGCCTTAGCTGTTATGTATCACTTGTTTCTTCAGCAGAGATTCTTCTCTTCTAAAACTTCACAGATGGATGTTTTCGGCAGGTCACTTACCAGAAGCCTTTGTGTGGCTAAGACATCACCCTGGGGAGGCAGCCTCAGAAAACTGTATTGTTTCCCAGGGGACCTGCAGTCACATTGTTACTGTTGGTTAGCGTTTGTTTTGTCTGTTTCACCTTACAGCTCAGGCTTGCAAGACCCTCCTAGCATTTTATTCCTAAACACATTTTTTCTTTAGTTCTTCATTTTCCCTTTTAAAAACATGTTCTCCGCTCTCTCCCTTTTCATTTCCGAACGTCAAATGTAGACAAGTTGTTCTTCGCAAAGAATCGGGATATCTTGGGAGAAAGCAGGAGTTCCCCTGGTACCGGGTTTTCCTCCAGGACCAGGCCTCAGGACAGAACCAGCTGCAATCAGCTCAATACTTCGAAAGGCGATTTCTCCACTGAGGACTGGCGCAGTCAGCATGTGGCATGGCACAGCAACTGGTGTGGGATCTGCTCACCTGCAGCTTCTCAAGCCAGGCTGCTATCCAAGCATGTGGTTTGGGCCACAGAGAGTAACCAAATGCTAATCAGCGCTCCATTCTTTGGAAAACAAGGGAGGCTTCATCCTGGGCTACGTATAGTTCTGCTATCTCTGATTATTTTTCTGCTGGATCTGTCCTTTCTGGTTCATTATCATCCCTTTTTCCAACATAACTACATAGCCTGTGACCTTACTTGCATTTTATATCCTCAGCTGCAGACATCCCTTCTTCTCAAGCCAGATGCTAGGAAGCAAATGTACTTGCAGGCCTTCCAAGTCTTGTACCTGACTTTTACTGTTGTAATTAACTCTAGATAACAATAACAAAGGCATTCAGTGTTCCAAGACACAGAAATAGGCCCCTGAGAAGATTTTGCACTCTAATGTTCATGTACTTGTACTGGTAGGACTGTAAGCTGTTACCGCGCGAGAGCAACCCTGCATATTTTACCCTTGCACACTGAAACCAAAACCCTGGTCCTGGCCAATCACTGCATATAGACACCAGTATGGTGAACAGCAAAATGGCGTTTATTGTTAAGAGTTACAGAACTATATAGTGTATCTTATCTTTTACTAGACGGTTCCAGAAGCTCACGTGAGCTACTGGCCAATCATACTGAATATCACACGCTGTCCACGCGTTTCTGAAGACCATATAGGGAACGGTCATGCACTTCCTTATCTAGGAAAAAAGTGCCGCCTCTCCTTCTGACGACATAAGTTCATCTAAGTAGGTCAACGAATAAGAAAATGCCATGGGGAAGGGCCTTTCACGTTACATCCTGAGTGCCCCGCTTTACGCCTACTACAACAGTAAGCGGGATATTGCTGTGGTTTCCAAAGGGTTGAAGAGAGTAAGCTCTAAAGCAACAGCGAACAAATTCCTCTGTATCCAGAGTTTTGCTTTCTACTTCTTGGACTGCAGGATGACGTTCTGGTGATCTCTTGCATATGTGCTGATACTAACCATGTGTTTCAGGAAACTAATGTGTTATGTTATCTCATATAATTGAGATATGTGCATTTCATTTCTATACCTCTAACACCATTTACAATTTCTACTATTGCTTCTGAAGCTAATGTCAATATTACTGTGTTCTTCAACTGATGTAGACCAGAATGCCAAATGAGATAGCAGTAGAATGATAAAACATGAAATTATATGCAACATCAGACACATTTATTTCAGAAAGTCACAGCGTAAATCGATCTTAAAATAGTGAAAACAATGCAGAAGGATCTTGTGTGCTTCTCTGTTGCCACATTAGACTAGATGGCACATAAAAACGTCCAGTACTAACTGCTGCTTTTCATTTCACAAGGGCATGTATTGATTCACTCAAATGGAATAAAAAATTCTTAGGAGTTATATTAATTGTTTGTTTTTCTTATTAAACAATTAAGTTGAGGAATGAGGCAGAGGAACAAAGAAGTTAACTCACAGCTTTTGAAGCCTGTGCCATGTTACAGTGAATAGTAAGGTACATCTGCAACTTCATTTACATGAGCAGCTCTTTTCAAGCCACCTAGGCTACTCATGAGCAACCAAGAACTTGCCCAATTACAGCCATAGCCTGGCAGTTTGGACATCTAAAATCAGAGCTCACTGACGAGAAAATCTGAAGTTGCTCAGCAACTTTTGAAATAAGATTGTTTCAATTGCCATGTCAGATATCAGGCAACATTAGAACTTTGACAGCAGCCTCTGATCTTTGCAGCAAATCTGGATGACAATAAGCCAGCCATTGCTTGCTGCTGCTAAATCTTTGTGTAGCACAGTTATCGGATAGGTTCCAATTTTCACAAGTACCAGAAAGTTCAGACCACAAATGTAAATATTTTCATTTTCCATAACTCGGTGAACGATGTTTTTTTTTTTAATAGCTAAATAAAGGTTTTGAATAAGAAAAAAGTTTACTTATTTGAAACATAAGGAGGCTTGCTGCCTTGAGTTGTTATGAACAGGACCTATATTACTCGATTACTGAAAGCTCATTCATGTCCCAAATATCCATCCACTTGCCTCCTGTCAGAAGGCAGTACTGACCAAGCAAGCCCTTCCACTCTGCTGTCTGAAAAAGCCAGTGCTCTAAGGTGACATGTGCCACACAAAGCTGAAAAACACCGTGGGGAGAAATACCCTCTATTTTAATGTCTTTACTTTTTTTTTCTTTTATACTTCTACCTAGTCTGAAATTTTTTTGTTATTTTTGTCTTGTTCTGTCATAAATATGTGAAAGCTGGTGGCGAGCCAGCTTGGCTCAAGTACACTTGGGTGTACTTCTTGCAGCGTTTGGAGTGTTGCTGACTACTCAGCACCAGATATTCCGTTCATGAACTGCACCCTGTTTGCAAGGACTAACACCTAGTCCCCGACCATCCTGACGCGTGCACACACCAATATGATGAGCGGCAAAATGACGTTTATTGCCTCGTTACAAAGTCTTATATATCCTTCCTTATCTCCCTTATCTCTTTGTTCACTTCGTCTACACCCACAACCTCTGGGGCAGGGGAGGCGCTAGCGCGTCCCATCTCGTACCTTCGGTTGCCGCCTACTACAGAGTGTGGGCTCCTTTCTTACTTGAGAACAGACAAAAACAGTGCCTCCGTTCAGCAAGTGTCATGCAAGGCGAGGTTGAACAAGATGGAAGCATCTGAGATGCAGCTGCCACTCCTCAGTCATCTTGGGACAAGCTGGCAATTATTTCTTGCTTTGCACCTCATTCATAGCCTTGGTCTGTACAATAATGTTCTGGCTGCACACCTGGAATGGGCAAGTATTTAAGTGGCCAGTTTGGTGCTGGGCTGCTTATGCTGTGCCTGTCACATTTACCCGTGTATTAATACATACAATTAGGATGCCTGAAGAAAGAACTGACTTGTTTTATGATGCATCTGAGTTGCGCTTGTGTCTGCACACCAGTTGCACTTGTTAGTGCCACAGGTGATAACAGGACATGAAAAACTCACTGCAAAATGTCAAAGCCATCTCTACCAATTCTCCCCTGTGCTAGCGTGGAGGACCGATCTGCTTGTGGTCAGTCCTGGTGCCAATACATCAAGGTATAATTTCCTAAGAGAAAAATTTCTTTGGGGCATACAGGACTTACTTACATTTTGAAACATTTTTACTCCTTATTTGGGGACAGGTATCATGTAACTATTTTCATTGTAAGAGTCAGGTGGTTCACCCTGAAGCAAAGCTTCAGAAGACCCATGTCATCCTCAGGACTGATTGCTTCAGTAGAATGCAAATAATTTCTTTATTAAAAAAAAATAATAATAACAATTTCTTTCTCAGTGCACAAGTGACTGGCAGGAGCAAGCACAGAGCACAGAGCACAGAGCACAGAGCACAGAGACCCACCGAAGAGATGCAGCAAATTTCCTTACAAAATCCAGCCAGTGAGTCAGTAACCACTTCTGATTTGCCAAGGAAAGAAACATAGCTGTGTGACTACTGGGCTCCATTATTTTATTTTTTCTGCAAGCTTTAGTAGAAAAATTGCCTATTTCCTAAAGTATTTTGCAATGTGGAAATAACTTTAGCTGCCTGGAAGAGCTGATCCTGCATTTTGTTGTATTTCTCATCATCACTCTCCTAAAATCGACATATCCCAGCATCTGCAAGTTGAGCAGCTTTTCCTCAGAACGCCTTTGTTTTTGTGCTGGATTTATTTTTTCTCTGTGTGATGTCTTTTCCTGGACAGTTTCTGAGCACTGCTGAAGGTGCCTGGCAGGTGGATGTTCACAGCTGGGTTGTCATGCCATGCTTTGGTGCTGATGACACACCAAGACAAATGCTTGGGGGTGACATTCTTCCTGTCCAGCAATAATTAGCAGCTAAGTTTTCCGAAGAAGATCCCATTGTCTTTTTTCCATCTTGACTGCAGTGAGGTCTCCAAACGTGTGTAAGAGAAGAGTGGAAATAGGAAAATTGGAAGGGTGGTTTTAACCAGCCCAGGGAGTTTGCCTGTTTGAATCATAATTCTACACAAGACTGTTTCAGAAAATACTATTTTGCTCTGCTGGAACGTTATTGTTATTAAAATACTGAAAACTCAGCACAGGTTACTGAGAAATCAGAAGTTTTAATAACTCAAGAAAAAAGAGAGAAATTCAGTTTGGAGCAGGAATCAGTGGACTTGTCATGGCAAAGGGCGGGTAGTAAAGACGTTTCCCTCTTGCCTGGCCTCCAGCAGACATAGTCAAGTTGAGATGGGTAATTCCAGACACTTAAAAATGCCATACTAAAATAATCATGAAATTGAGTAAAAAGCAGAGGATTACTACAATGGAATTTTTTAGACTTTTTATGAGTCTTGACCTTTTCAAGCTTTGTTCTCCAGTCTAAGTAGACAGAAACATGATTTTTTCACATTTAAAAAAAAAAAGAAAAAAAAAAGCATACAGACTCCTACCAGGGGTCCATTTGTCTTAACATCCTGTGTTTGAGAACGGCCAGCAACTCTCTAGGAAGAGAAGTATAGCATAAACTAACAATTTCCTGCTATAGCAATTCTATGCCAGAAATTTTATTTAGTAAATCTTCACAGACTCTTTTCTTCCATAGATGTATGAAATTGCTTCTGGGACTCAAGTGAAAGCCTAACAACCATACGATCCTGCAGACTCTCCTGTTTAATTACAATTTCCATGAAACAGAGCCTTCCTTGGCTTGCTTTGAGATCAGTCCTGGTAATTGCACTTGGTGCCACCCGGTTCTTATAGGGTGAGAGTGAGCAAACAACTCATGTCTGCCTTTTCTGCAGAGCCACTGAGCCTGCAGCCTTCCACCATATCTTCACCAAATGTCACCTCTTGTCTGTCCACCAGAACCCAGGAGCTCTGTCCCACTGGCAGCAGCAGGAACCACCACACCATGCTGGTTGTGCTGGAACGAAACTATAATCAGAAGAAACCAGGATTCCTTTAGAGGAGTCCTGGTATCTTCTGATTTCTAAATTTTTCCAAAAAATTTTCTAAATTTAAGGAGAAATTTTTCTAAATTTCAAAAGAAACATGCTCAAATTTTACAAATTTCCCTGACAAAAACTCATTTCCACAGTGCCACTGCCCTTGTTAATAAAGAATACTTTTTTTTGTCTTAAAGAAGCAAACAACACTTAGCAAATGTCACCACTAAAATGTGCTCACCATGTCTGCAGGCTGTCCCCCCAAGCACCACAGGAAGAGTTGTGCAGGTTAGCTGCTTGGTAAAAAGCAGTTCCCTTATAGAAAGATGTCACTTTTTCAGACACTTTCTTATAGACAGTATCTGCTCCAGATGGATTTCAAACAGAAGTTTTCACCAAGAGGGGTACTGAAACTGTACAAACATTTTACAGCTCCTCCAAGTCTTCACTGCACTTGAGTTTAATTGTATATAAATCTGTAAACAGTTACTTTTGGTATAGTTTCTAATTAGTACAGTAACTGAAATAATTATAAGGCCAGGATTTCACATATAACACCTTTAATGTCACAAAAGACTCAGACTTAAAAACCTGTACTTTTTTCTTGTATTAAGATAGACACGCAAACGCATCAGTTATTATTGAACACTGAATAATTATATTTGCCTTTTATATTCAATTTAATCTTACAAAATGATAATACTTCAGCATATTTACCATATGTTACTTAAAAAGCCATTATCCACTGCTGGAAATAAGAGAGAAGACTGTAGATCTCTATGTATCATTAGCCAATGTAATCTGCATTTTTCTAAGAGCCAGCAAAAGAAACCCATACCAGTTAGAGAATAAAGGGAACGATATTCTCCTGACTGCAAGAAAGTTCTAGTTTGTAAAGGAGCTGCTTCAGAATTTGATATAATTTATGTATTTACTCATATTTTAATGACATTATTCTCTAAATGTCACAAATATATAGGAACACCTGTATGATTTTTAATAATATATTTCCACCATATATCTTCTGATAAGAGAAGCGCAACAGTGCACACAGGCACATAACTGAACATTACAATTAAGTTAAGCTACGAAGTCTAATAATCTCAGTTTCACTGATGGTATGGAAAGTTACACTGACTCGGTACTTGTCCCTGTATTTCCTACCTTCAAAACATAATCAGATTTTAAATTCAGACTTCTTTATGCGCTGAGATATTGTTGCATCGACAACGAGAAATCCGCAATTACCAACAAAGTATTCTGTCATTAAACAAATATTATTTACGTTTTTTCAGTGTATTGGTTCTAGCTTTATAAAGAATTTTAAGAAAGGCTGTGGTTGAAAGGTATTTGCTGAACAGGACATGCTATTCCAGGCACGGTAGAAACTGTGCTCGCAATTGATCACTGCTGCATTCCCTGTAGCTTTCTACTGTGGCATATTCTTTGCATCACATTTTATTCGGTTGTTTTGTTGGGGAGGGTTGTGAGTTTTTTTCTTTTTGAAAGGTCACTGCAACATTATCAGAAAAATAAGATTGATTTCACCTCACTTTCCTCATCAAACGTGAACTCATTTCAGTACATGACATGCAGTAATGAGACGCATGCATTGCAATTTTACGGTGCGCAAAATCAAATGCTTCCTTTAGACAGACATTTTGGGTGTACCCTTTTCTACCTAATGTTTGTTTGTCGTGGAATATTTGCATGTACACACACATAGATACTTACATCCCACCAGTTCTCCCTTGTAAGTAGATCTGGAAAAGATAAATACAAGGATCAAACTCTGAAATGCTTCAGCATTTGAATAAACCTCAGACTTGGACCTCAGTTGTGACTCTTACTGTGATAATAAATCTTTGCTTGCAGTTTGTACCCTCAATAGAGCAGTTGCCATCTTATTTTCATCAAGCTTCATGTCAGTCTCACTCCCCAGGCATAAGGCCACTGCTTATTTGCCACAATAGAAAATACTGTAAGACCATTACTGATCATCAGGCCCATGTAGTTTTCTTTTTTTTTGTGTTCATATTCAATAGTCAATGGTAAGAAGTATTTTTGCTCTATGAAACAGTCACCATTTAGGTGGCCAAAATGTAACATGATGATCAACTTAGTTTCAGCATTTTGACCTGGTCTGTTCCTTCTAGACATTGACTAAGTAATCTCTTCTGAATTTGTTCTTACCGTAGTGTTCCCTCAGGTCCATATGGAAAGGCTCTAGAACAATGAACATGAAAATGTCATTATAGCAAGAGCCAAGCCTAGGCTACACATTGGAGACCTAAGCTTCTTTAAATTATAGGGTTTCCAGACGGCAGTTCTCCAGTACCAAACAGTTACATCCACATTTAGCATTTTGCTTGCAGTCTTTTCATAATGAATTATATCACCGCCATCTCAAGTGAATTGTCTACACAAGAAAGAAGCTGTTCAAACGTGTTGTGTATCTGTAGATGAATTTCAAAACCAGTTAAGATAATCATGTCACATTAAACAGCGTAAGGTGACAGAAGGTCCAAGAGGGAGGCTTTGGCAGCTTCAGCAGACGTCCTTCAACGAACGGCGTAAATTTTAATATAGTAATTGTATTACACCAAGTGGATGTCTTAACGTGATACTGCTTCTAGTCTATTTACAGGGAACGTAAGGGAAAGCTCAAACAGTATCAATATATTCGTATTTTTCATAACCTCTTTGCCTTTTAAATCTTCTGCAAACAAGCCAGCCCAAACAAATCTTAGGTTTTTTCACTGACTTCATTTCTAGAACCCCTTCTGGGTTAGGGTTTCCAATTAGAGTACAATTCTTGATGCACGTTTCATAGAAAATGTATATTCTCACATTGTGTAGTTTTTTTCTGCAATGTATGACTTCAGCATTGCAGGAAAATGAAGTTTTTATTTCAGTTGTTCCAGGTGGGATCCCTCCTGGACGACACGTTACAGGTCCTGGGAATAATCTTCACTAGAGCTGTGAATGTTCAGTGAGGAGAATTTATTTTTATACCAATGCCTCAGATTCAGTGACTGCCAATACAACGCACAAAACCATCGAGAGATATTCAAAATACGTTAGTTATATCAATTTTATGCCAGATAAACTGAACAAAATTAGGGTAATTGCTGTTTAATTCTAGCATCTTTGCAAGTGTCCATTTTAACCACTGTCCCAGACTACTCAGCTTTATATTTAGTTTTGTAAGCATACATATATGCTAACACTCCCCGGCAAGTGGGGACGGCTGCAGTGTCTCTGCCATCCGCTGCTGCCACAAGGATGCCTTGGGAACACAGGCAGTCTCTTAGAAAATAGAGATGTTCTCTGGATGCTCTGATTCATGAGGGACCAGGCTGGCACGTCCTAGAAAGAAATGGGAAATAAGGGAGGTTTACCTCACAAGCAAATTAGCTCGTACAAAGAATTTTGGTGATAATGCCTAGATGAAAGCTCATAAAGAATTTAAATATGTTAACTGTCGTAACAACAGAAAGCACTGTGATAAGACCAGAACATCTGACTAATTTGTTGTGGCATCCCTGAGGGTCAGCAGCCATTTCAGTTCTCAGCTTTCCACTTCGTTTGAATGACATCAATCTGAAAATCGAGACTGCAGTGCTCAAAGTACAAACCTCACAGAAGAACATCGAGCTGTGTGCATACGAATAAGAAACGCTTGCAAAGCTTTTGTTGAATAATGATACCAGAGACAATAAATTGCATTGGCAAATCCAAGTGTGTTTTTCTGTTTAATATAAATGTGTGTGTGTCCATGATAAATTGTCTCCATTTTACCAGGGCTATTCTACTAGTGTTCTTCTAAACAAGAAAGGGAGGATGTGAGTTTGCATTTCATAGAGCTGAAGAGGCATTTCTCCCTCTGTTTAATATCAGTTTCACTTGAGAAGACAACTTATGTACAAAAGTGGATGACAAGTAAAACTAAAACACAAGGTGTATTACGCAGATTTTTTACAAATGGCACTTTTACATAAGATTTGCATAAAATTAAAATAACCTTTAAAATTAAGACAGCCAGTCACTGTAATGTGTCCTGAATCACTGAGCAAATAATAATCTTATCCCAGAATGTCCTCTGACGCTGCTATTGGAAACCTGAACCTACACAGGAAAACTGGTTGGGAAAACAGTTGCATACATCTCTACTGATGCTACGTCTGAAGACAAAATGTAGTTCTTAAGTAAATATTTAAAGTGAGGAATGTCTAGAGTCTGAAATATTTCATATTACTCTTTCACCTGTGTTTAGACCAGCGCTTTTCTATCCAGACAGAGATTTGGTTTGGATGCATATCCTTTATATGCTATAGAGAACAAGGCCGTGCAGCCATCAGATAGACAGACAGCAGTAATTAAATTAGCATGTAATATTTAATTATCTAAGAAGTATAGTCAAGATCCATTTGCACAAAAGGTAGTTTTACACTGTACTAGTGGTAAAAATGAACCCAAAACTGGATTAAGCAGCCGGGCGGGAATACTGACCACATGACGGAAAACCTGTCTTAAACAAAGATGTTCATGATCTCAAAGAAATGAGTGTCTCGCAGGGGGAGGAGAGGCTGGAGTACACAGTATTCTGGGACTCTTCTACAGAGCCAAGCATTGCTTGAGACTTTAAGATAGGAAATCCTAGATAATATAAAATCCCTCATTTTCCATTTCAGACCGAAGACTCACATGGATTCTGGAATACAAGCTGCTAATCTTAAATAACCAAGTTTCCTTACTGTCAGGACTAGAAAAGTAACTCTGTTGGTTTTGGCTCTGCTCTGGGGCAGCCAGATCCAGGTTGGAACTACTGCTGGGCTCTCCTTACTTTTGGGGGTTATCATAGTACTGTTGTGTGGTTCCTACATATATGTATATTTTTTTTCTTTTCCAGGGGATGGTACAGGACTGCTGCTGGACCTCCTGAGGCCAAGCACAACCCTGAGGTCTGTGGGTGCTGCAGTTCCTCCAACTTGCACTGGTGGAGGAGGTGAACAGGATGAGGCCATGCCCTTTGGTGCTCTGTAGGTATGAAGCAATGCAAGGTGCTGTTCCTGTGGGTTCTTTTGTTGTTGACTTTTTTCTTAACTTGAGACTTTTACTCTAAGCTCCTGGCTTTTGTTTTCTGTTTCAGGATGAGGGCNCATTTTACCAGGGCTATTCTACTAGTGTTCTTCTAAATAAGAAAGGGAGGATGTGAGTTTGCATTTCATAGAGCTGAAGAGGCATTTCTCCCTCTATTTAATATCAGTTTCACTTGAGAAGACAACTTATGTACAAAAGTGGATGACAAGTAAAACTAAAACACAAGGTGTATTACGCAGATTTTTTACAAATGGCACTTCTACATAAGATTTGCATAAAATTAAAATAACCTTTAAAATTAAGACAGCCAGTCACTGTAATGTGTCCTGAATCACTGAGCAAATAATAATCTTATCCCAGAATGTCCTCTGACACTGCTATTGGAAACCTGAACCTACACAGGAAAACTGGTTGGGAAAACAGTTGCATACATCTCTACTGATGCTACGTCTGAAGACAAAATGTAGTTCTTAAGTAAATATTTAAAGTGAGGAATGTCTAGAGTCTGAAATATTTCATATTACTCTTTCACCTGTGTTTAGACCAGCGCTTTTCTATCCAGACAGAGATTTGGTTTGGATGCATATCCTTTATATGCTATAGAGAACAAGGCCGTGCAGCCATCAGATAGACAGACAGCAGTAATTAAATTAGCATGTAATATTTAATTATCTAAGAAGTATAGTCAAGATCCATTTGCACAAAAGGTAGTTTTACACTGTACTAGTGGTAAAAATGAACCCAAAACTGGATTAAGCAGCCGGGCGGGAATACTGACCACATGACGGAAAACCTGTCTTAAACAAAGATGTTCATGATCTCAAAGAAATGAGTGTCTCGCAGGGGGAGGAGAGGCTGGAGTACACAGTATTCTGGGACTCTTCTACAGAGCCAAGCATTGCTTGAGACTTTAAGATAGGAAATCCTAGATAATATAAAATCCCTCATTTTCCATTTCAGACCGAAGACTCACATGGATTCTGGAATACAAGCTGCTAATCTTAAATAACCAAGTTTCCTTACTGTCAGGACTAGAAAAGTAACTCTGTTGGTTTTGGCTCTGCTCTGGGGCAGCCAGATCCAGGTTGGAACTACTGCTGGGCTCTCCTTACTTTTGGGGGTTATCATAGTACTGTTGTGTGGTTCCTACATATATGTATATTTTTTTTCTTTTCCAGGGGATGGTACAGGACTGCTGCTGGACCTCCTGAGGCCAAGCACAACCCTGAGGTCTGTGGGTGCTGCAGTTCCTCCAACTTGCACTGGTGGAGGAGGTGAACAGGATGAGGCCATGCCCTTTGGTGCTCTGTAGGTATGAAGCAATGCAAGGTGCTGTTCCTGTGGGTTCTTTTGTTGTTGACTTTTTTCTTAACTTGAGACTTTTACTCTAAGCTCCTGGCTTTTGTTTTCTGTTTCAGGATGAGGGCTGCAGTGAGGCCTCTTGCAGCAAGGATCAGCCTAAGCCGGTGAGCAGTTCTGGCACCAGTGAGACTACGGAGGCTGTAAGTACTGGGGGCAGGGCCTGCCCAAAGCCTCTTAGCTTCTGCTGGGAACTCCTGGAGCTCTGGCAAGAAGCTGCTAGGCTCTTAGCTTGCTTTTCTGAGGCCTGCATGGGTTTGCCGTAACATGCTTTTCCTGTTGATTTTTTCTTTTTCTCAGCTAGTGAAAGTGGCTGCTTATGTGCTCACATCCTGCCTACTTTGGACTGAATGCAGGGCCACTGCTGGGCTCCCTTTGCTTTTATTGAAGTCTACACGCTGCTTCTGCAGCAGTGGTCCTACCTGCCTGCCTCCCTTTGGAGGGAGGATGAGTGGGTTTGTGGGTGCTTTCAGCCACTCCTACTCCTAGTGGTGAAGGTGACTGAGATGCAGCAGTGCCCTTTAGTCCAACCCTGTCTCTACTGGGAGTAGGAAACCACACAAAGGCTCCTTAAAAACAAGATTGATACTTGCTTTTTGTTTCCTGTTATTCTCTTCTCTTGCAGCAAGGATCAGCCCGAGCCTGTGAACAGTGCAGGCAGCAGTGGGACTATGGAGCAGGCCTGTGGAGGCTGGGAGCATTTGATCTCTCAGTAAAGGGGTTGCCATGCCCTTGGGGGCTCCCACCTTCCTCTCTTGGGGGTTGTGCAGGGCTGCTGTTGGGGAGCCCCCCTGCTTTTTAGGGTCAGTGTGGTTCTGTGGCTTGGCTCCCACTACTTTATTTTAGAGCAGGTTGGTACAGTGCTGCTGCTCAGCTCCCTGAAGCCAAGCACAGCCTGGGTGTGCCCTCACACCCTCAGGGGAGTTTGGTGGGTGGTGTGGCCCCTCCAACTCTCCCCAGATGGGGAGTGAGTAGAATAGGGTGATGCTGTCCCTAGTGCTGGTACCTCTAGTGTTAAGAAGCAAGGCCTGAGATGGACTTTATTTCACTTTACCATCTTTTCTTGTTTTTTTTTTTTTTGTTGTTGCCAGGTGAGGGCTGCAGTGGAATATGAGACTGTGGTCGATAGCTTCCTCTTCAATGGGACTATGAAGGCAAGTGCTGGGGGGCCCAGGAGTGTGAGCCCTGCAGCCTTGGGGCTGTTGGCACTGTTGTGCCTCAGCATGGGGTCCTCACCCTGCCATCACTTGGGACTCTGTAGAGGTTGTCTTCCTGCAGGTCTGGGGCTAGCAGGAGGATCCTGGTCATGTTAAGCTGAGGGTGGAGGGGAGCTGCCCCCTGGGGGGGGGAGGGGAAGGGAGGAGAAGGGAGGGGAAGGGAAGGGAGGGG
>NC_034412.1:42393270-42409721 GCF_002078875.1 Numida meleagris
GGGAAGGGAGGGGCGGGGGGCCCAGCTTTGGGGGCTGCCCCCGGGGGAGGGGAAGGGAGGGGAAGGGCGGGGCGGGGGGGCCCTGCTTTGGGGGGTGAATACCTGGGTGCTGGTGGAGGCTCCTGGACAGTGGTGGCTGCTTCCTGGTGGTGTTCCCAGGCTGGAAGGGAAGAGGCAGGGCTGGGAGGAGCTGAGTTTAGGTGCTTTCTAAGCATAAGTACCACGTTCTTGAAAGTTGCTTTAGTCTATGATTTGAGAGGTCACCATGTAATAATTCTTAATAGTTGCAGGAGGCACAGGGAGATTGCTTTTCTGACATCTTTGGATATGTAGATGGGTGTGAAACATTCCTGTATCATGCATACAGGGTACGCATCCTGTTTGCTATAGATATTTTACAAGATGTACAACCTAAATTGACTTAGATCATTAGGAAATAGAACAAGAAAATAAGTCTAAGCCATTTAAACAGGAAAAGTTCAGTGGTCTGGGAATTCTACTGCAGTAATCCACAGAACTTCCTAGAACAAGGAAATGTGTGAATTTTGAGGAGGTAACAGAGGTAAACTGTCAAACTTAAGAAAAAAATACTGTTGCTCTGGACTTACCAGCTCAAATGTATTTGTATTCTTAAGTCTGAGCCATGCTGTTACCAAAATTGCTGGATCATGTTAAGACTCAATAGCAGTAACTCTTTTTTTTTTTTTGGTAAACTATGTGCTACTTCTATTTGCTTATATACTCAAAGATTTCAAGATACTAAAATGCTTAAGCTAGACTTCAGATAGAAAAACATGCACAAGACAATATCTGCTTGAATCGGAGCTGAACAAGAAAGCACTTCGTTATGGGGATCTTACCTCTGAAAAAGGGGTCTAGGGAAGCAGGAGGGCTTGGCTTCAGCATATCTGGAAACCAGCAGTAGTTTACCAGCAGCTTGCTGTCTTCACTTTCCTGGTAAAGCCAATGTGTTCCAGACAGTGGAACCTGAAGTAGTGCTTTAGAATTGGAGGAATTTGTCACTCTACTGCTCTCCCCTTTTTTCTTTTTTTGCCAAATACTAAAAGCACCCACTAAATCAGTGTAACAGAAAAATATGAAATAGAAATGCTTCTAAAACACCCTCCCTTCTCCTAGAAGTCCTATACAAAATTACTCATCTGTAGGTGCCTTTGTAAGCAGTATGAATAGCTCTGAAACAAATGAAAGTGAAGGTTCTCTGCTGTAACCATTGTATGTAATTTAGCGTTTCATGGGATTACTAGTAAACTTTCTTACATTTGTCAATCAAAGTAAGACTCTTACCAGTTACCTTGAAATTCAAATGTAAGAACAATTGATCTTCCTAAGAAAGACAACTTGTTGATAAATATATTCGTATATAGTCACACAAATGTAGTTCTCTGTGAGCTTAAGACATGTTAAAATGGCTGGTATTCAGAGAAAAAATTGCCTTTCACTCTCTGAAAGTAAACTCTTCTGAAATTGCTGCAGGCTGAGCACCCTTAAACTCAGACATTAAAAAGAAGGGAAGTAGCTGTATTTTTAAAAACTTTCCTATTACACTGTGGTTTTCAGTAGGGGGAGGGGGTAGTGCTAGTGACACATAGTAGATAACAAGTCATAAACCTCTCAGAGAAGAAATACCCAGGAAGGAGTGAATGCGTACAGTCTGTAAGCAACTTGCTGCTGCTGTTCTGCAAGTTCTAAGTAAGTTCTTTTTATCTTGCTAGCAATTTTTGCAGCAGACTCTTCTGCAGTGGTATTTAAACGCAGCTTTTGCCTAAAAGCCATAACTTCAGTCATTGGAGTCTCATTTTACTACATTCTGTAACAAGAAAGGGCTTAAAAATGATTTCGTTTCCCATTGTGACTGTATAATACTGTTATGCAAGTTCAGTCACCTTGGATGTTTCATGCTACTGTTTTCTTAATCCCTGAGTGCCCCTCCTATTCTTAAAATAGTCTGTAGAATATAAAATTCCTTAAATCAGGAAAAGGGTTGAACAGGGAGAGCGGAAAGCTGCCATTTAAAGGGAACTTTATGACAAGCTGGAAGAACCTCATGAAGTTCAATAAAGGGAAAGGCAGAGCCTAGGACCACAGATGTTATTTTCTCACCCCCCCCCCCTGCACTGGCTGGGTGCTGGTCAGGGAGAAAGCTACACTGTTGTCTGGGGAGACTAGAACTTCAGCTGGATGAAGCCCTGAGCAACCTCATTTGCTGCTGAAGTGGTATCTCATGTCAAGGTTGACAGATCACAGATAACTTCAGAATCTCCTTCTGGGGGGGAAAAAAAGTTCCATGACTCTTCCATCTCAGCAGTTTCTTTCACTATGTTATGTGAAAGGGTGCCACTAGAGCTCAACATTTAAGTGAGTAATGGCATGTAAGAGAGAAATATTCTGCCTGTTACATCCCCTTAAAAATATAAATGTAACTAATTTATGTTGTAAAAGGAAGTTTTTGTCTGCTCATTTGATTAGGTTCTGGTGTCCTAAAACTGCAGAGTCTCCCTTCTACGATTAGCTCTAGAAGGCCAAGAGACGGCACTGCAGGTTGCTCTTTCTTAACTATAAATTTTGTCACTACTGCTTCCCGAGAGAGTTTGCTACTGAAAATTGACAGGTGTGAAATTCTTCAACCTGTCTGGCTTCTGAGAGGTCTTCCTCCAAAAACCTAAGTTATCCAAGAACAGTCTTGTAGCTCTCACAGCTAACTATCGCTCCACAAACTTCACTTCTAAAGCACAATCCCTGGGCAATCACCAAATAGCAACAGCCTGAGCTGGGAAGTCCACCTCTTGACAGAAGAAGTGAACGCAAGAAGAATTTATTTCTGTTACAGCTTTGAATGTGCAAAATGATTTTTTTCCAGTTTTATCTGAATGACAAGACCACTGCAAATGTTAGACTATGTCTATGTGTTACTTTCAGGAGATAACGGGCTGGTGGGGGCAATCCAATCCAGCTGTAGGTATCCCTGTTGATTGCAGGGCAGTTGGACTAGATGGCCTCCCACCTCAAACAATTCCCTAATTCTGTGAAAAGTCAGGCAATGTTCAAAAAAACCAGGGATTCTTACTGTTATTTAGTATATCATCAATAATGACTTAAATTGAGTGAACTGTTTTTTTTAACATACAGGTAATACCTGTTAAAATATTCTGATAATTATGAATACTGTTGAGCTATAGATGTGTTATAGTTTGCACATGTTTGCTGTATGAAATCCAGGTTACAAAAGGAAATAAAGACTGGATTTCTGCCAAGAAAACTTCTTGCATAATAATACACTTATTGACTTATCCATAAATGCAAAATGATCATGCTTTATAATGCTTAGATGATCATTACACTTCAAGAATCACTTTTCTGCCATATCAAGCTTTTTACTACTGTGGTACTACATAAATGTCAGCTTTGTTTTATGTCTGTGTTTTTTGTTTAAGAAACATAAGGTTAAAGAACTTAAATTTGGTTTTCACAAAGCAGTTATACTAGGATGGTGGGACGTTATTTTAAAACTAGAAATATTTCAATTTCTGTTCCAGTATTTCTAAACTGCTGGAACCCTAGGAATGACGGGTACTTTCCATCAGTTTTCTACACACTTCTCTCTGTTTAAGTGTTCCAACTTCCATTAGGCTAAAGGTTTTTAGATACAGATTCCTTTTCTTAAGCTTCTGCTGTGAAGTTTCTCCAGTATCACATTACCAAACTATGTATTTATATAATGCACTTTCAAAATACCCTGCTGGCATTTCTTTAGAGGTTTTCTTGGCAGTGCATAAATTAGGAAAGCGTTCCTTACAACTATGTCCTTAAAATTACCTGTGTCTAATTAATTATTATTGCTAAATTAAGTGGTTTCTTGTAACAAAATGAGACTCTCACTCCTTGTAGCCAAGTTCACACAGACAAAAATCTCAATGAGAAGGCATCTTTGGATTGTGATGACACTTCATGCCAGCTGATCTGTTACAGGCCAGAGAAACCCAGAAGGTTCTTTTTCATGTTAGTTGGAAACAAATGATGAAGATTTCCCAGATAAACCTGCTGGCTTTACAAAGAAAGTTGTTTTTATGAAATACTATGAAAGTTCTGTGCCATCATGCTTTCTCCAACGGTACTTTTTCTGCACAGCCGTCATGCTGAAAATGCCTTTGCTACGATGGTAACTAAGCAGCATCAGTGTAATCAACTAGTAGATTCACCAACTTCCGCACTAAGTATTCCCTATTTTTTAAGAGTTGCTTCCAAGTCTGCTGAAATAAATGCTCTCCTGCAAATAGTGGGAGGCAGGCGTACCAGTTGTGGTTTAATCACACCGGTGGCTAAGCACTCTCTCCCCCACCTTCTTAGATGGATGGGGGAAGACAACTGCAAAAAAAAAAAAAACCAAAGAAACAATAAAGTAGAACTCCTGGGTAGAAATAAAACAATTGACTGAGATAGAGAAAAGATTAATAGTTACGACAATATATATATGTATACATACAAACATATGTAACAAGTGATGTACAAGTAATTGCTCACTACTACCACCTGACTGATGCTCAGCTAGCTCTCCAGCAAACAACAGAACAACATGAACTCCCACCCCCTTCAAAACTCTTTCTGCATGATGTCACATGGTATGGAATATCTGTTGGCCAGTTTAAGTCAACTAGTCCTTACTCCATTCCCTCCCAGCTCCAGTGGCACTTTGCTGTGAATGGCCTTGGCTCTGAACAACACTGCCCAGCAGCAACTATAAACATTGGTGTGTTATCAACATTGTTTTTCTCCTAGAACCAAAACACAGCCTCATACCAGACACTCTGAAACAAATAATTCCATCCCAGCTACAACTAAGGCAATACCTTTCTGATTATTTGGAATTAAAACCAATTAGGTCTATGGGCAAGAGACTATGTATCTCTAATGTACTTGACAAAAATTGTCAATAAAGCCACAGGAAGAAATAAAAATAAATAATTATTAAAAAACAACAGCAAGTTAATTGGTCTTCTAATTTACATGTTTAGCAATTTATGGAAAAAACTAGCTGGGATAGAATGAGAACCACATCTAGTGAACAAAGACCCAAGCTTTCATTTTGTAAATCGCAGAATCAGAGAATGGCTTGGGTTGGGAGGGACCTCAAGGAACATTGAGTTCCAACCCCCCTGCCACGGCCATGCTCCGGAGCGTGTCCTGAGATTGTATTGCAAATTGTGGGCTAGAATTTCATTAACTTTAAGAGATCATTTAAAGGATTTTCTACTTCAGTCCAGTCCTACAGTGCAGGAGACCACAAACCAAAACTCTCACTATTTCTGTTTTTCTCAATTTGTGTTTCAGATGCAACGAAAAAATAAGATTACAAGAACAGTGGAAAACGGGCTGACATTGCAACATTTCTCACCAAGATGAAACCAAATATGGAAAAATATATCACAATCAGAGTTTGAATGTATACTTGGGACTTCTATAAATGTAAGGACTAAAGTAGAAAAAACAGAAATCAGAAAAGGAATTAGTGCATACTTACCAAAGTGATCAACATGCAAGTCATTGTGGGATAATCTCTTTTTCTCTTTTTTTCTTTTTTTTTTTTTTTCCCTTGTATTTTCAGAGAAAAGCAACAGACATTCATTTTTTTCTGGCAGGAAAAAAGAAATTAGCTCCACCCAACTATGACCTTTCACTAGCTTACCTTTCCATGAAGTTTAGGTATAATTATCTAAAGAACGTGATAAATATCGAGTTGAATCCAGTACAATGAACTCTATACACATCATCTTCATGCTAACAAAGTGATAGTCATTACAGAGAACTAATTCACGGTGCACTGTATTCCCATGGTGGAAATATAATAACTGGATAAATTGAACATGGATTTTATTTTAATTTGCAGCTTCTTCACAGAGTGAAACATCATTAAATTACTTGGAAAACAAAAAGAACTCCCTCATCAGCTGCAAATGGCCAATGGAAAATAAGAGAACAATATAAGTGACAGAAAGCGCAGCAATGACAGCAGGATAACAAGATCCCAGGCTACCACAAACAAGGATTTGCTCAAACAAAGTGGACAGAGAAATAATGGAAAGAAGCTACTTACCTTTAAAAGCCCTCAAGTATACAGGAATCTCCAGAGAAATACCCTCACCTCCACTGCCAAACCTTAAATGAGGTCTGGGAAGGAGTGGATCCTGGATCCACCCCTTCTGGTCACTCAGGTTCATTGCACGCTCCTCTGGTTGACCCTGCCTTCCCACCAGGTGCTCAGTGCTTCAAGCCATGACTTAGCATTTCCACTACAATAAGTTTTTGATGTTAACATTCAGAACGCATCTCTTCCTAGGTTCACCATCAGTATTTGATCCGCATAACTACACCTAACATTTCAATTAAAATAAGAGTAATTAAATAAGAAAATGATCTGAATCTATTTTCAAAAGAAGATGATTTGACTACAGTTAGTTTGAAAATATTTTCGAACAGCTATCTTAAATGTATGGCAATGGAAATATGACTTCATCTAAGAATAACATAATTTTACCTAAAAATAGGAATCTAATGCATGCTTCCATCATTTGAAAGTACTGTATTTTTAGATAGATAATATAGCAGAGATAAATTATCAGTTTAAGTTAACATACTCTAGTTCTCTGTTTACTTTGACAGTAAGCGATGCCCCTCAAAAAAAACTATTTTGGCTTTGTTTATTTATTTATTTTTAGGTATCATTTCCTGGTCCAGTTTACTACTAAGCCGTGGAATGAGTTGTACGAGCACAGCAGGAAGGGGGGCAAGAAGCACTTGTTAGAGATAAGGATGTTTAAGACAGTACTGCCCTCAAAGAAATGTGTGTGGAACCCTCATCAGGGGAAGCAGTCAGTCCTTGGAAAGTGTCCGTGCTCCTGATCCAAATTAGGCAGCTGTTAAAAAGCTCCAGTGCATAGGCTGCACTGCGACCCTTCTGCCTGTAAAAGGGCTTTAGCTGTGACAGCTTTCACTCTTCATCTGATTCCTAAAACAAACCTTGGAAGATGTGTAAAGTACTTACTTGCTTCTGAACATGCTTTAAAGCTATGCCTTGGAGCAGATTGAGTTTATTTTGTCATCTATTTACGGCAGCTGAGCAACAGAAAATGTATGGTGCTGCAGTCCAGAGTCAGCATCTCCCTTAAAATTATTTCAAACATTATAAAAATTATCCAGGTTGCTCCAAAAGTAATTCATTCTATGTATTTCCATGGAAACTCCAGCAGATACAAAGAGCACAGGACCACTATTTGATAGAAAGAATTCTCAGCTACAAAACACTAGTTTTCAACATGGTCATAGCCATTACCTATGCACTTTCACCAGCGATGAATGCGTACCATGCTAAAAAAATCTGCACCAGCAGAGGTGACCAGCTGTCGCTGCTGCTGAAACACACCACCCACCGCCTCAGTGTGCTCTCATCCGCTGCTAAGTCTCAACATTCAGCAAGTGTCGAATATCAGTGGTGCAATTTTTTCCACATGGAAGCATTCAGTGACACCCTTTGCTTAACATGCTCTTCCATGTCTGACACCATTTAGTTCTGAGTGCCCCTCTGCTGCCAGCTGTCGCATGGCAACAACATGGAATGGGGTAGTGGAGAGAATGTTCAGCCTCTACTGTCGTACCACCATCTGCCTCTGACATCATGGGCCAACACAATAAAAGAGAAGGCATTACTTTTGGAGCGGACTTCATACTTGGTGTCAAATAGAGGCACCTATGCCTTGCAAAAATAAAAGGTGGTGATGTTGTCAATGAAATTTGATTAAATATTTGTTCCTCAAATTCATGGATGGATTTGTTAGTTTCTACTTCTCAGCAACAGCCTCAAGAACTCAACGCTAGAAAACCTCTGATCACCCTTTAACAGATTTAAAAATATTGTAGTGATCTAATCAAAGTAAAGGAACAATAGAATATGATTTAGGTAAGTATTACAGAAAGACCCAGTGAACAATGGTTCTATTTTTGCACAATCTATTTTTGAGTAATTCTGAATAAGAGCAAATTCCTTAATTTCAGTCTGTTTGAGAATGATTTGTGAGCAGAGTAAGAGCAAATATTCTTGACTATGTTCTTCTTTTGTTTTCCGCCTTCTAATAAATGTTTTAGCATTTTGGAAAATATATCCTCATCCGAGCCTGAACATCTCTTCGAGAAGAATTTGACACAGTCTGGATGACCAATTTTTTTGTGTTTTTTACAGAATTACACCATCTTTAATGAGATCCCAGGGAAAATATCCTACCAACATCACAGAATCCTTTCATTACACAAAAGTGACAATTACTGTGAATCAGCAGCATCTTCAGGCCCCTAGAAATATTAAGGGATTCCAGTGGGAAGCTGGACCGGACAGAAGTGAATGGGGATACCCCTGTGGCCGCTGTTCTTAGCATACCAACAGTGACACTGCTGCTGCAGTGCAGAGAAGTACGAGTGGCAAGTGGGTGCAATATTCTTGACAAAGATGCTTGCAGAAGGAAGCTTTCCCACCTACCTCAAAGCAGCATGTGGAAAGCAAGGTGAGGAGCTCAGACGTAGGACCGGTGAACAACACAATTTGACATCCAGTTCTGACACGCACCAGTCTTTTTTAACCGCCGTTATGACACAAATTCAGCGTTGCTTAGTTCCCAGATTTAACAAATCTACACATAAAGAGAAACTAATTAGTTCCAACCACGTCTTACTGTACTTTCATTTTCTTTAGTTTTGTGAGATACACACGTAACTCGTAAGCAAGGTAAAACCCTGTTAGAAAAACAAGAAACTACAATTCACACAGTGCTGACTCAGCTGAAGTTTGGGTAATTTCTCTGTGTAAGTGCTTGCTTTGGTTATTTCAGAGTTTCTAAAAAAGTACTCACTCTTGTATCGTTCCACAGTGTGGTGCAATTTATGCAAGCTAACAAACCCACACCATGTATGCAGGCTCATCCTGTTGATGAGAAGATGGGTCAGCAGACATCTGGGAGTCCACAAAGCATAATTTAAGAGCTACAGAACTACAAATTAAAGTCATTCTTTTTTTCTCCCTAATCAATTAACGATACAAAAGAATAGGAGAGAAATGTTTATCTTAGTCTTATTATTTTTGAGTAAAAAAAGAACTCTTTAATACATTCAAAAGTTGTTTCTAAATAACAATGATATTTCTATGGAAAAGAGACAAGAACATTTCTTTCTTACAGAATTTTCTATAAATACATGAATCACAATAGAAACTACAGCATAAGAAATACGTTCAGCACAAGGTTGAAAAGACTTAAATCCTGCAATACATAGCGTAATAAATAAAATCTTTTTCCAGAAAAAAACGAGCTGTTCTGCATGACCTTTGTCAAATCAGAATGTTTTTCACTCATAATAAAATATCGGTATTGTCTCTGAGAGGCCACATCTTGCATAAGCCTTCCATCAGCCC
Organism: Numida meleagris; assembly: GCF_002078875.1. Taxonomy (NCBI): domain Eukaryota; kingdom Metazoa; phylum Chordata; class Aves; order Galliformes; family Numididae; genus Numida; species Numida meleagris. The sequence goes on from NC_034412.1 coordinate 42,402,740, forward strand.
GGGAAGTGTAGGCATTCCTCTGAACACACCAATGCCTTTTCTGATGTTCTGAAATGACTCCTTGCTGTCTCAAGCAAGATTTCAAAGTTACATGCCGTAGTTCTTAACATTTACAAATCCCCTGAGTTTATTTGGTCCTTATGCTTTGAATGCCACATCTATTTCATTTTGTAACTTATTTAAAAAAGAGGGACATTTTGGAATAAAAAATAATGTGGTACCTTTTGATCTCTTGTGTGATGCTCAAGTTCTGGCACAATACAGAGGTTATTTTTGTCTATTTATGTGTCAGTCCTGCCGTGTAAGGGCAGCTGTTTATTTTAAAGTTATATGTGATCCTTGAAATCTATCCAAACTGTAGTAGTTGCAACTGACCGTGTGCTTACACAACTTACCGTATTTTTCTATGGGAAATTACGTGTGTTCAAGAGAGTGCTTAAAATTGTTTTTCAAATAATGCTTCACATTCCAATTATTTCAAACTAAGTAGGATTCAAACTACAAATGATTAAATACAAGGATGGAGAAGCAAACTTGAGCTAAAGGGGTAGAATAACACAATAAATAAAGTGAAGTTTCTAAATGTAGTGGTAACGTATTTATGTAAATAAAGTACACTAAATTATCCCTATCTGGACATTTTACATTTATGCTGGGAAACCCGAAACCATTGAGGAAATACAACTTAAACCAAGTGTGCTAGAACATCTTATGTAGTTGCTTTAGAAGATTTTCATTAAAAACGTAAAACATTTGTAGTGCTCCTGAGCTGACTTTAAGTTGTTGCAGTCTCCGCTAGTAAACTCAACACCAATTTAAGTAGCAGGCTTTATTCAAATTACTTGACTTTTTTCTTTAAAGAAACAGACGGATAAGGTTACCTGGGTTTATTAATACACAGTGAATCAAACACCCTTACCGTTTATACGCTCTTAAATCTTGGGTTTTCTAAATGCATATGTAAATAGCTACACGTAAAAAATTGTTCTCTCCCCCTACCACTCAGGCTACTTGTATCTTACTCATTGTAAGGCTTCATGCTAACACATGTTTTCTTAGGTGGGCAACGTAGCTGAATAAAAGTGATATTAATAGATCTAATATGAATAAACACCAGTTTCCCCACTTGTTCAATTAATTCAGCTGACACAGCTGGAAAACCATGGAAATAGATGACTTCAAAACTGTATTCATAGAAATTAGATTCCAAAGACCCAGAATGGCTTGCTTTCACACTCGGGATATCTACATTTGAAGTTATGTGACATGTGGAGGCAGAATTGGGAAGCTGAGGGAAAAAACTGCTGTTACAGGTGACAGTAAGCTATTTCTAGTTCTGTACTGAAATTCAAACCGTTTCAGGCCTAAGTCCTTAGGCAGTTTATAACAGCATTAAATGAAGGCCGGTGTAGAAATTTTTCCATCAAATAGATTAAATAAGACTGTGGAAGACATTATACTTTAAAATACCCTTTCCATTTATGTAAATGATCAGAGAATTTTGAACTCCCCCAGATGTGATTCTTAGCTGCTGCAGAACAACATTTCTGACCCCTTCACCACAGTAATAACCGTAACCTTCCATTTCACAAATACAATACTACCGGTAGCTATCAGTCTTGCAACAGACATATCAATGGTTTAGTACAACCATCCCATAACCAAAGGGTCGCAGTAAGTACAAAGCACGGTGCCACTTTAGAAATTATCCCATTCAGACAGAACTTGTTGCCAAAGAAAAATCATAATGCATTGGTAACTGAATAAGATATAAGCATAATATATTCAACAAAATCTTCGTTACGTCATAATAAAATACTGGTATGGACTTAAAATAAAGATGGGTGGAGATTTTTAAGAGCAATCACTGCCAGAACAAGCTAAGCATATCCACGTAATTGTCATTCATGACAAATATGGCCATGCTGAAATTCTCCAAACCAAGCAAAATTAAAACCAGAGCAATACTGTTTATCTCTGAACCAGCACCACTTCAAGCAGTCCTGAAAATAAATCTTGACCCTTTGTAGTTAATTGTGTAGTTTCCTCAGCTGAAGGTAAAGAGTACTCTAAGAGCAGTAGTAAACCCATACAGTTCAGGGGCTTGCACACATTCCATGCTGACTTAAATAACATTTTCTAAAAAAAAGAATCGACAAACTGGTGGTTTGAGTAATCTGTTGAAAAAAAAAAAGAAAAAAACAGCAGAAAAAAAAAGATAAAATACCTTAAAAAGCATGTTTGTAACTTAGTCTTCTTTCTTCTTCAACTCATCCTGGATTAAGAAGAGCAGAGCAGTCTGAAAAAGTGAGAAAGAAACAAATCAAATAGGAAATATATGGATGTGACAGGGTGGTATGGTTTGCTAATTACGAAACAGTAGAGGTAGTAAATCTAATAATTGTATATAATTGACTTACCAAAATGCAAGACTTTAGGCCCAAAGGGGTGCCAAGCTATTTACTTGTGACTTACAGATTTATAAGACTTTCTCTGTTATTCAGTCCAGTGCCACTCGCTTATCATTTCCCTAGAATTTGGAAGACATCCAGTAACTTCTGTAGAAGTTATATGAGGGTACGTAAGGACGATGTTTGTGAAAATAAAAGGCTTATTGTCCTTCGTAAAAAGAAACATCATTTCAGAATGCAAGTACATTTATTTGGTAAGTATAGAGATAGTGGTGTCAACTGAAAATCAAGCTAGTTTATTATGGTATAAAAACTAGCGTGATTTTGACCAGTCATTTACAGATACCCCTGCATGAGCATATGAGTGCAAGTACCTTATTGTTTCTATTTTTCATTTCCAGCTCCTCTTTCCCACTTTTCATAGTTGAATTTCCCTTAATACATGCACAAAATCTGTCCCAACTTCTCTTTATCCTCATCACTTTTCTTTGTATCTTACTGAGTTTTGCTATGCTATCTACACCATTACATTTTACTGTACTGCTTTAAGGTGGAGAGGATCTGTATACATCATTCAAACTGAGGTCAAGTAGCAGATGTATATGTAATGGCTACCAGTGCTCTCCGCTTCCTTCTCTTTATTTTTTTTTCTTTTAATAAGATATTTGGGGTTTGAATACAGAGGGAAGAGAAGCTAAATACTGTGTAATTCCTTCTAACACCACTCAGTAACGAGGTTCTCAGTGTAAGAGTTAATTCCGTCTAATACATAAATGATATTTTAATGATACAACTATATTCCTAGGAAGACACACAGCAATTATTCTTTTGAAAACTAATGTTTTTTTTCTTATTTGAAGTAATTTAACTTTGCCCTCTGTCACACCTTGACACTTTTGCTCAGCTTATATGTTTTCCGTATGTGACTCACTGGCTTTTTCAGTACCAAACTGTCACAAACACGTATGTTTTGAAAAGAAGCCATTTCAGTACCCTTATGCTTACACATCCACCCAGAGGCATAACTGTTATAATACACAATTTTCACCCTTCAATTTAAAGAGTTTTTTTCTCCTTCCTGTAACTGTCATAGGATTTTCAGTATGCACTGCATAGCATTAGCTCTTTCCCATACCCATGGAAATCAATATTAACACTTCATAGTCATACCTTATTGCTCTTCGTAACTACCTGAAGGGAGGCTGCAGTGAGCTCTTCTCTCATGTAACTAGTGACAGGATGAGGGGGAATGGCCTCAAGTTGCCCCAGGGGAGATTCAGGCTGGATGTTAGGAAATATTGCTTTTCTGAGAGAGTGGTCAGGCGCTGGAATGGGCTGCCCAGGGAGGTGGTGGAGTCACCGACTCTGGAGATGTTCAAGGAACATTTAGACCTTGTGCTGGAGGACATGGTTTAGCGAGAACTATTGGTGATAGGTGGACGGTTGGACTGGATGATCTTACAGGTCTTTTCCAATCTCGGTGATTCTATGATTAAACTCTATCAGAGAGAAAATGAGTTTTAAGTAATTAGGACCTTCTTTGGTTTGGTCAGTGGTTCATTTGAAATCTGAAGAACTATTAGTCAGGAAAACACGGAATGCTGTGCAATGCTGCAGGAAAACCAGCTGCCTCAAGCCCCGCTGCGCTCCTTGCGCCTCAGGAACTGTGATACCCATGGCACGTCCAGGGAGTTAGCAGAACACAGTGTAAGCAAACCCCATGTTTGCTGTTGTGCTGAATGAGAACATCATGTAGTTTAAGAAATGGGATAGCTGGGCAAATTCAAGCCATTGTGGTGTTGTTCTTATTTTTTTAGCCGAGCATTATTTGACATCACAGCATCTAATTCAGTGTATGACACTTCAGCGTGTACCGAAGGACTAATCTGAGACTCTGAGGAATATAACAGAAACTCAGCCTCCGTGTTCCTTTTTCTCAGGTTTGTCCGTTCAGCTTCTGTACCGATCGCTATGGACTATGCCCGAGAGGTGAGATTAAAGCAGTTTTTACTGGGATCATTGTCAAAATGAAGCTGAGGATCTGAAATTTTAAACGGGCAATCATAATCTCTTAGTAGGCACAATAAAATGTACTTAGTTGAAGTAAAAATAGGAAGAAAGTTTATTTTACCTAGAAATCCCCCAGTTATGAAAGACTCACAAAAGCTAAACATCACATGCAGCATTAATCATGTAACACTGTACCTACAACTTTTTATTTAATAAAAGGCAGAAGAATTTGCCTGATTTCCTCTAACTGAAAGGTACAGAAACTTCAGAATCAACCCAGTAGTGATACTGCCTTTAGGACAATGGATAGTAACATAAAAGCGTAACAGACTTGGCAAAATGAAAAGATTGGCTCCTCAAAAAGACGTCATTCAAATACCAACCGCTTCTAGTGCGTTTGGAACTAAGAGACAACCACTGCGCTAGGCGTCTTTGGATTATTGCGTCCATTCAGGATTCACTTGCCTGAATGGTGTAAGCTTTTAGATTCCAAACAATATAGTTAACAAGCACCAGACGTTGTTGAGGCTTTGTAGAAACTCACAGCTACATTGCACTGCTGTTAGTGAACTGTAGGTGCGCCACAGGTAGCTGCGTGTGTTTAGAAAGTGGCCAGCCTTCACAGTTTTCCATGCGTCTTTCAACTCTTTAAATGAACTCATCGAATACCATTCTCTAAAAATTATGAATACCCAATTAACCGCATCTTCTTTAACATAACATTCCTTTATCATGAATCTTGTTCTTGACTTCAGCAAAAATGCAAACTAAGGGGCGTTTCTTAAAAAATTAAATACAGTGTTATGCACATGCTTTGCTGAAGTCATAAACTGAAAATCTATTTACTGTAGTAAAAAAGGGAAAGGGAAAAAGAACACCATCTACTTGCCCCCCCCCTCCACCAACCACCAGAATCTTCAGGTACTTGATTCTGGGGAATCAAGGAAAACAGTATCTGACAAGACCGAAAAGCTCAGGGGTCCTCTCTCCTTCCATCTGCTCATCATAAGCCTCCTTTCTGTAAAACTTTTCACGTTAGGTTGTTTTAAGACAAGTAACGAGTTCATAGCTCTGTGAAGCACGCACTCACAGTGCAGTGCAAAAGAAGCCCCCTGCTTCTGTGTTTGAGTGTCAAAGCAGTACATTAGCGGTCAGTGCTTCATTTTGAAAAATATATTTTTTTTCTATTTTTCAGCAGGAGGTATACATACATTGTCAAATTTTAAAAAGGATAAACATTGACTCTCTAACAGTTTATGAGCTCTCTTTTAGAAAACCTTTCTCTGTTTCAGATGCCATTGACCCCCCCAAAAACAACGGAGAAGTGCTGCACAGATGTATCCGCAAGCATGCAGAATTCAATAGTAGATTGCAAGAGCACAGAGCCTACAGAGCCTCTGTGATTACAGACTGTTTTTTTTAATACACATAAGTAAGCACACACATAGAGCTATCAAATAAAAGGAAAGAGAAAAGTAGTGTGAATGTGAGCACAAAAAATTAAGTGGTAAGGCTGGGCTCTCAGCTCAATACCTCCTCGCTTTGTTACCGTTTGCATGGCCCCTTTGGGAAGGCTACAGGCAGAAAAAAAAGGCGCTTCCGTGGTCAGTAAGCTAATCTCCATCTTAATGAACAGTTTTAGTTATTTACTTGGAAAAAAAAAAAACGTACTCAAAATGATACATAGTGAAGCAGAGGCTGTGTTTGAAGGACATTTCTCTTCACGTGTGAGCAAGGGGCCCCTCTGGGTCCAGGCTGGCACTCTTAGTGCAGGCCCACAGCGCTCAGCTGTGCCTTTCCCTCTCTTTGTGCCCGTAGGAAGGGCACACAGTATGGAAGAAAGTGAAACATGTCCTAAAAGTTGCGCAACAACTTTGCTATTTACTTCAAGATATTCTAAACTCACTCATAAATGGGAAGAAATAGAGGGCTCCTGGCTTCAACGACTAAAGATTCAGCTGCTGATAAAAAACCAAAAACATCTGCTAATCAGAAGGTGGTTTGAGTTTCTCTGTGCTATTATTCATCCTCACCACCACCCTGAAGCACTAACATGAGTGCCAAGCTATAGCTGAGTCACTGAGATGCTGCTGTAAAAAAGCACGGTGCTGGCAGCTCCTGTGATTGGCATGGCAGTCTCGCAGTGAGAGGAACTGTTGAATCGAAACAGCGTGCTCCAGCTCTATCAGAGGGGTTTTAAGTGGCTATAAAGAAAAATATATATATATATAGCACCTTCCTCCTTCACACCTCACTGCATTCAGGTGCACGGCCCATTGGCAGGCAGCGGCAAACTGCACACGAAGGACAGCAGTGAGTACAGGGGACCCTCACTGTATGCACAATGTGCACCGGGTGACAGCTTAGCTCCTCCTCTTCTCCTCAGGACAGTGTTAGGGAGCTGTACACTACGACAGTGAGGATGGTCACACAAGGGAGCACAGATGCCGCTATCAGCACATTCACCTACACTGAGAAATGAAAGGAGAATCAGAAGCGGGAAAGGAATTTCAACTATCCTGTCTAAAATTAATACAATTAATACAAACAAAATGTGTCAG